>NW_024466040.1:0-85526 GCF_017591425.1 Ochotona curzoniae
TCCTCATTCCAGGCGCTAACAACTCCACATCCAGAGAAAGTTCAGCGCCCAAGCCATTTTCAGCTACCATGGATTCTGTTGGCTCTGGCAGTACATATGCCTGAAAGTGTATGTGATGCCTGGGGAACTGAGTGTGTTGCTGAATGGCAACAATCGAAAGGAGAAGCAGAGTTCTTCCAGTGCCAAAACGACTCCTCATGGCTCAGGATCTTCACATACCATCAGCCTTTCGACCAGATCTAGAAGAAAACCAAGTGGGGTCACTTAAGTTCCAATGTCATATAGCCCAGTATGATGAAATCAAGCATGTTGAGCATCCACACAAAACAAGGATGCCGATCCTCATTCCTGCGCTAACAACTCCACATCCAGAGAGAAGTTCAGCGCCCAAGCCATTTTCAGCTACCATGGATTCTGTTGGCTCTGGCAGCACATATGCCTGAAAGTGTATGTGATGCCTGGGGAACTGAGTGTGTTGCTGAATGACACCATTCAAAAGGGGCAGCATAGGTCTTCCAGTGCCAAAACGACTCCTCGTGGCTCAGGATCTTCACATACCATCACCTTTTCGACCAGATCTAGAAGAAAACCAAGTGGGGTCACTTAAGGTCCAATGTCCTTGGAGCCCAGGATGATGAAATCAAGCATGTTGAGCATCCACACAAAACAAGGATGCCGATCCTCATTCCAGGCGCTAACAACTCCACATTCAGAGAGAAGTTCAGCGCCCAAGCCATTTTCAGCTACCATGCAACATGATGGCTCTGGCAGCACATATGCCTGAAAGTGTATGTGATGCCTGGGGAACTGAGTGTTTTGGTGAATGGCACCATTCGAAATGGGCAGCACAGGTCTTCCAGTGCCAAAACGACGCCTCATGCATCAGGGACTTCACATACCATCAGGATTTCGACCACATCTAGAGGAAAACCAAGTGGGGTCACTTAAGGTCCAATGTCCATGGAGCCCAGGATGATGAAATCAAGCATGTAGAGCATCCACACAAAACAAGGATGCAGATCCTCAGTCCAGGCGCTAACAACTCCACATCCAGAGAGAAGTTCAGCGCCCAAGCCATTTTCAGCTACCATGCAACATGATGGCTCTGGCAGCACATATGCCTGAAAGTGTATGTGATGCCTGGGGAACTGAGTGTGTTGGTGAATGGCACCATTCGAAAGGAGCAGTATAGGTCTTCAAGTGACAAAACGACTCCTCGTGGCTCAGGATCTTCACATACCATCAGCCTTTCGACCAGATCTAGAAGAAAACCAAGTGGGGTCACTTAAGGTAAAATGTCCATGGAGCCCAGTATGATGAAATCAAGCATGTTGAGCACCCACACAAAACAAGGATGCCGATCCTCATTCCAGGCGCTAACAACTCCACATCCAGAGAGAAGTTCAGCGCCCAAGCCATTTTCAGCTACCATGGATTCTGTTGGCTCTGGCAGCACATATGCCTGAAAGTGTATGTGATGCCTGGGGAACTGAGTGTGTTGCTGAATGGCACCATTCGAAATGGGCAGCAAAGGTCTTCCAGTGCCAAAACGAATCCTCGTGGATCAGGGACTTCACATACCATCAGATTTTTGACCAGATCTAGAAGAAAACCAAGTGGGGTCACTTAACGTCCAATGTCCATGGAGCCCAGGATGATGAAATCAAGCATGTTGAGCACCCACACAAAACAAGGATGCCGATCCTCATTCCAGGCGCTAACAACTCCACATCCAGAGAGAAGTTCAGCACCCAAGCCATTTTCAGCTACCATGGATTCTGTTGGCTCTGGCAGCACATATGCCTGAAAGTGTATGTGATGCTGGGGAACTGAGTGTGTTGGTGAATGGCACCATTCGAAAGGGCCAGCATGGTCTTCCAGTGCCAAAACGACTCCTCGTGGCTCAGGACCTTCACATACCATCACCTTTTGGACCAGATCTAGAAGAAAACCAAGTGGGGTCTCTTAGGCTCCAAAGGAGCCCAGGATGATGAAATCAAGCATGTTGAGCACCCACACAAAACAAGGATGCCGATCCTCATTCCAGGCGCTAACAACTCCACATCCAGAGAAAGTTCAGCGCCCAAGCCATTTTCAGCTACCATGCAACATGATGGCTCTGGCAGCACATATGCCTGAAAGTGTATGTGATGCCTGGGGAACTGAGTGTGTTGCTGAATGGCAACAATCGAAAGGAGCAGCAGAGTTCTTCCAGTGCCAAAACCACTCCTCATGGCTCAGGATCTTCACATACCATCAGTCTTTCGACCAGATCTAGAAGAAAACCAACTGGGGTCACTTAAGTTCCAATGTCCATGGAGACCAGGATGATGACAATCAAGCATGTTGAGCACCCACACAAAACAAGGATGCAGATCCTCATTCCAGGCGCTAACAACTCCACATCCAGAGACAAGTTCAGCGCCCAAGCCATTTTCAGCTACCATGGATTCTGCTGGCTCTGGCAGCACATATGCCTGAAAGTGTATGTGATGCCTGGGGAACTGAGTGTGTTGGTGAATGGCAACTTTCGAAAGGACCAGCAGGGTTCTTCCAGTGCCAAAACGACTCCACTTGGCTCAGGTTCTTCACATACCATCAGCCTTTCGACCAGATCTAGAAGAAAACCAAGTGGGGTCACTTAGGTTCAATGTCCATGGAGCCCAGGATGATGCAATCAAGCATGTTGAGCACTCACACAAAACAAGGATGCCGATCCTCATTCCAGTCGCTAACAACTCCACATCCAGAGAAAGTTCAGCGCCCAAGCCATTTTCAGCTACCATGGATTCTGTTGGCTCTGGCAGTACATATGCCTGAAAGTGTATGTGATGCCTGGGGAACTGAGTGTGTTGCTGAATGGCAACAATCGAAAGGAGAAGCAGAGTTCTTCCAGCGCCAAAACGACTCCTCATGGCTCAGGAACTTCACATACCATCAGCCTTTCGACCAGATCTAGAAGAAAACCAAGTGGGGTCACTTAAGTTCCAATGTCCATGGAGACCAGGATGATACAAACAAGCATGTTGAGCACCCAAACAAAACAAGGATGCCGATCCTCATTCCAGGCGCTAACAACTCCACATCCAGAGAGAAGTTCAGCGCCCAAGCCATTTTCAGCTACCATGGATTCTGCTGGCTCTGGCAGCACATATGCCTGAAAGTGTATGTGATGCCTGGGGAACTGAGTGTGTTGGTGAATGGCACCATTCGAAAGGAGCAGCATAGGTCTTCAAGTGACAAAACGACTCCTCTTGGCTCAGGTTCTTCACATACCATCTGCCTTTTGACTAAATCTAGAAGAAAACCAAGTGGGGTCACTTAAGTTCAATGTCCATGGAGCCCAGGATGATGAAATCAAGCATGTTGAGCACCCACACAAAACAAGGATGCCGATCCTCATTCCAGGCGCTAACAACTCCACATCCAGAGAGAAGTTCAGCGCCCAAGCCATTTTCAGCTACCATGGATTCTGTTGGCTCTGGCAGCACATAAGCCTGAAAGTGTATGTGATGCCTGGGGAACTGAGTGTGTTGGTGAATGGCAACAATCAAAAGGGCCAGCATAGGTCTTCCAGTGCCAAAACGACTCCTCGTGGCTCAGGATCTTCACATACCATCAGCTTTTTGACCAGATCTAGAAGAAAACCAAGTGGGGTCACTTAAGGTCCAATGGAGCCCAGGATGATGAAATCAAGCATGTTGAGCATCCACACAAAACAAGGATGCCGATCCTCATTCCAGGCGCTAACAACTCCACATCCAGAGAGAAGTTCAGCGCCCAAGCCATTTTCAGCTACCATGGATTCTGTTGGCTCTGGCAGCACATAAGCCTGAAAGTGTATGTGATGTTGGGGAAATGAATGTGTTGGTGAATGGCACCATTCAAAAGGGCCAGCATAGGTCTTCCAGTGCCAAAACGACTCCTCGTGGCTCAGGAACTTCACATACCATCACCTTTTCGACCAGATCTAGAAGAAAACCAAGTGGGGTCACTTCTTGTCCAATGTCCATGGAGCCCAGGATGATGAAATCAAGCATGTTGAGCACCCACACAAAACAAGGATGCCGATCCTCATTCCAGGCGCTAACAACTCCACATCCAGAGAGAAGTTCAGCGCCCAAGCCATTTTCAGCTACCATGCATCTGATGGCTCTGGCAGCACATATGCCTGAAAGTGTATGTGATGCCTGGGGAACTGAGTGTGTTGGTGAATGGCACCATTCGAAAGGAGCAGCATAGGTCTTCAAGTGACAAAACGACTCCTCGTGGCTCAGGATCTTCACATACCATCAGCATTTTGACCAAATCTAGAAGAAAACCAAGTGGGGTCACTTAAGTTCAATGTCCATGGAGCCCAGGATGATGAAATCAAGCATGTTGAGCACCCACACAAAACAAGGATGCCGATCCTCATTCCAGTCAATAACAAGTCCACATCCAGAGAAAGTTCAGCGCCCAAGCCATGTTCACCTACCATGGATTCTGCTGGCTCTGGCAGCACATATGCCTGAAAGTGTATGTGATGCCTGGGGAACTGAGTTTGTTGCTGAATGGCAACAATCGAAAGGAGAAGCAGAGTTCTTCCAGTGCCAAAACGACTCCTCATGGCTCAGGAACTTCACATACCATCAGTCTTTCGACCAGATCTAGAGGAAAACCAAGTGGGGTCACTTAAGTTCCAATGTCCATGGAGACCAGGATGATACAAACAAGCATGTTGAGCAACCACACAAAACAATGATGCCGATCCTCATTCCAGGCGCTAACAACTCCACATCCAGAGAGAAGTTCAGCGCCAAAGCCATTTTCAGCTACCATGGATTCTGCTGGCTCTGGCAGCACATATGCCTGAAAGTGTATGTGATGCCTGGGGAACTGAGTGTGTTGGTGAATGGCACCATTCGAAAGGAGCAGCATAGGTCTTCAAGTGCCAAAACGACTCCTCTTGGCTCAGGTTCTTCACATACCATCAGCCTTTTGACTAAATCTAGAAGAAAACCAAGTGGGGTCACTTAAGTTCAATGTCCATGGAGCCCAGGATGATGAAATCAAGCATGTTGAGCACCCACACAAAACAAGGATGCCGATCCTCATTCCAGGCGCTAACAACTCCACATCCAGAGAGAAGTTCAGCGCCCAAGCCATTTTCAGCTACCATGGATTCTGTTGGCTCTGGCAGCACATATGCCTGAAAGTGTATGTGATGCCTGGGGAACTGAGTGTGTTGGTGAATGACATCATTCAAAAGGGGCAGCATAGGTCTTCCAGTGCCAAAACGACTCCTCGTGGCTCAGGATCTTCACATACCATCAGCCTTTCGACCAGATCTAGAAGAAAACCAAGTGGGGTCACTTAAGGTCCAATGGAGCCCAGGATGATGAAATCAAGCATGTTGAGCATCCACACAAAACAAGGATGCCGATCCTCATTCCAGGCGCTAACAACTCCACATGCAGAAAGAAGTTCAGCACCCAAGCCATTTTCAGCTACCATGGATTCTGTTGGCTCTGGCAGCACATATGCCTGAAAGTGAATGTGATGTTGGGGAAATGAGTGTGTTGGTGAATAGCACCATTCAAAAGGGCCAGCATAGGTCTTCCAGTGCCAAAATGACTCCTCGTGTCTCAGGAACTTCACATACCATCACCTTTTCAACCAGATCTAGAGGAAAACCAACTGGGGTCACTTCTGTCCAATGTCCATGGAGCCCAGGATGATGAAATCAAGCATGTTGAGCACCCACACAAAACAAGGATGCCGATCCTCATTCCAGGCGCTAACAACTCCACATCCAGAGAGAAGTTCAGCGCCCAAGCCATTTTCAGCTACCATGGAACATGATGGCTCTGGCAGCACATATGCCTGAAAGTGTATGTGATGCCTGGGTAACTGAGTGTGTTGGTGAATGGCACCATTCGAAAGGAGCAGCATAGGTCTTCCAGTGACAAAACGACTCCTCGTGGCTCAGGATCTTCATATACCATCAGCATTTTGACCAAATCTAGAAGAGAACCAAGTGGGGTCACTTAAGTTCAATGTCCATGGAGCCCAGGATGATGAAATCAAGCATGTTGAGCACCCACACAAAACAAGGATGCCGATCCTCATTCCAGGCGCTAACAACTCCACATCCAGAGAGAAGTTCAGCGCCCAAGCCATTTTCAGCTACCATGGATTCTGTTGGCTCTGGCAGCACATAAGCCTGAAAGTGTATGTGATGCCTGGGGAACTGAGTGTGTTGGTGAATGACACCATTCAAAAGGGCCAGCATAGGTCTTCAAGTGCCAAAACGACTCCTTGTGGCTCAGGATCTTCACATACCATCAGCCTTTCGACCAGATCTAGAAGAAAACCAAGTGGGGTCACTTAAGGTCCATCCATGGAGCCCAGGATGATGAAATCAAGCATGTTGAGCATCCACACAAAACAAGGATGCCGATCCTCATTCCAGGCGCTAACAACTCCACATTCAGAGAGAAGTTCAGCGCCCAAGCCATTTTCAGCTACCATGGATTCTGCTGGCTCTGGCAGCACATAAGCCTGAAAGTGTATGTGATGCTGGGGAAATGAATGTGTTGGTGAATAGCACCATTCGAAAGGGCCAGCATAGGTTTTCCAGTGCCAAAACGACTCCTCGTGTCTCAGGAACTTCACATACCATCACCTTTTCGACCAGATCTAGAAGAAAACCAAGTGGGGTCACTTCTTGTCCAATGTCCATGGAGCCCAGTATGATGAAATCAAGCATGTTGAGCACCCACACAAAACAAGGATGCCGATCCTCATTCCAGGAGCTAACAACTCCACATCCAGAGAGAAGTTCAGCGCCCAAGCCATTTTCAGCTACCATGCAACATGATGGCTCTGGCAGCACATATGCCTGAAAGTGTATGTGATGCCTGGGGAAATGAGTGTGTTGGTGAATGGCACCATTCGAAAGGAGCAGCATAGGTCTTCAAGTGACAAAACGACTCCTCGTGGCTCAGGATCTTCACATACCATCAGCATTTTGACCAAATCTAGAAGAGAACCAAGTGGGGTCACTTAAGTTCCAATGTCCATGGAGCCCAGGATGATGAAATCAAGCATGTTGAGCACCCACACAAAACAAGGATGCCGATCCTCATTCCAGGCGCTAACAACTCCACATCCAGAGAAAGTTCAGCGCCCAAGCCATGTTCACCTACCTTGGATTCTGTTGGCTCTGGCAGCACATATGCCTGAAAGTGTATGTGATGCCTGGGGAAATGAGTGTGTTGGTGAATGGCACCATTCGAAAGGAGCAGCATAGGTCTTCAAGTGCCAAAACGACTCCTCGTGGCTCAGGATCTTCACATACCAAGAGCCTTTTGACCAGATCTAGAAGAAAACCAAGTGGGGTCACTTAAGTAAAATGTCCATGGAGCCCAGTATGATGAAATCAAGTATGTTGAGCACCCACACAAAACAAGGATGCCGATCCTCATTCCAGGCGTTAACAACTCCACATCCAGAGAAAGTTCAGCGCCCAAGCCATGTTCACCTACCATGGATTCTGCTGGCTCTGGCAGCACATATGCCTGAAAGTGTATGTGATGCCTGGGGAACTGAGTTTGTTGCTGAATGGCAACAATCGAAAGGAGAAGCAGAGTTCTTCCAGTGCCAAAACGACTCCTCATGGCTCAGGAACTTCACATACCATCAGTCTTTCGACCAGAATCTAGAGGAAAACCAAGTGGGGTCACTTAAGGTCCAATGTCCATGGAGCCCAGGATGATGCAATCAAGCATGTTGAGCACCCACACAAAACAAGGATGCAGATCCTCAGTCCAGGCGCTAACAACTCCACATTGTGAGAGAAGTTCAGCGGAAAAGCCATTTTCAGCTACCGTGCAACATGATGGCTCTGGCAGCACATATGCCTGAAAGTGTATGTGATGCCTGGGGAACTGAGTGTGTGGGTGAATGGCAATATTCGAAAGGAGCAGCATAGGTCTTCAAGTGACAAAACGACTCCTCTTGGCTCAGGTTCTTCACATACCATCTGCCTTTTGACTAAATCTAGTAGAAAACCAAGTGGGGTCACTTAAGTTCAATGTCCATGGAGCCCAGGATGATGAAATCAAGCATGTTGAGCACCCACACAAAACAAGGATGCCGATCCTCATTCCAGGCGCTAACAACTCCACATCCAGAGAGAAGTTCAGCGCCCAAGCCATTTTCAGCTACCATGGATTCTGTTGGCTCTGGCAGCACATAAGCCTGAAAGTGTATGTGATGCCTGGGGAACTGAGTGTGTTGGTGAATCACACCATTCAAAAGGGGCAGCATAGGTCTTCCAGTGCCAAAACGACTCCTCGTGGCTCAGGATCTTCACATACCATCACCTTTTCGACCAGATCTAGAAGAAAACCAAGTGGGGTCACTTAAGGTCCAATGGAGCCCAGGATGATGAAATCAAGCATGTTGAGCATCCACACAAAACAAGGATGCCGATCCTCATTCCAGGCGCTAACAACTCCACATTCAGAGAGAAGTTCAGCGCCCAAGCCATTTTCAGCTACCATGGATTCTGTTGGCTCTGGCAGCACATATGCCTGAAAGTGTATGTGATGCCTGGGGAACTGAGTGTCTTGGATAATGGCAACAACGAAAGGAGCAGCAAATGTTTTCCAGGGCCAAAATGACTCCTCGTGTCTCAGGAACTTCACATACCATCAGAATTTTGAACAAATCTGGAAGAAAACCAAGAGGTGTCACTTAAGTTTCAATGTCCATGGAGCCCAGGATGATGAAATCAAGCATGTTGAGCACCCACACAAAACAAGGATGCCGATCCTCATTCCAGGCACTAACAACTCCACATCCAGAGACAAGTTCAGCGCCCAAGACATTTTCAGCTACCATGGATTCTGTTGGCTCTGGAAACATAAGCCTGAAAGTGTATGTGATGCCTGGGGAACTGAGTGTGTTGGTGAATGGCAACAAGCGAAAGCAGCAACACTGCTCTTTCAGGGCCAAAAGGACTCCTCGTGGCTCAGGAACTTCACGTACCATCAGCATTTTGACCAAATCTTGAAGAAAACTAAGTGGGGTCACTGAAGTTCCAATGTCCATGGAGCCCAGTATGATGTAATCAAGCATGTTGAGCACCCACACAAAACAAGGATGCCGATCCTCATTCCAGGCGCTAACAACTCCACATCCAGAGAGAAGTTCAGCGCCCCCAAGCCATTTTCAGCTACCATGGATTCTGTTGGCTCAGGCAGCACATAAGCCTGAAAGTGTATGTGATGTTGGGGAAATGAATGTGTTCGTGAATGACACCATTCAAAAGGGGCAGCATAGGTCTTCCAGTGCCAAAACGACTCCTCGTGGCTCAGGATATTCACATATCATCAGACTTTTGACTATATCTAGAAGAAAATCAAGTGGGGTCACTTAAGTTCAATGTCCATGGAGACAGGGATGATGAAATCAAGCATGTTGAGCACCCAAACAAAACAAGGATGCCGATCCTCATTCCAGGCGGTAACAACTCCACATCCAGAGAGAAGTTCAGCGCCCAAGCCATTTTCAGCTACCATGGATTCTGTTGGCTCTGGCAGCACATAAGCCTGAAAGTGTATGTGATGCCTGGGGAACAGAGTGTGTTGCTGAATGGCAACAAACGAAAGGGGCAGCAGAGGTCTTCCAGTGCCACAACGATTCCTCGTGGATCAGGAACTTCACATACCATCAGCCTTTCGACCAGATCTAGAAGAAAACCAAGTGGGGTCACTTAAGGTCCAATGTCCATGGAGGCCAGGATGATGAAATCAAGCATGTTGAGCACCCACACAAAACAAGGATGCCGATCCTCATTCCAGGCGCTAACAACTCCACATCCAGAGAGAAGTTCAGCGCCCAAGCCATTTTCAGCTACCATGCACCATGATGGCTCTGGCAGCACATATGCCTGAAAGTGTCTGTGATGCCTGGGGAACTGAGTGTGTTGGTGAATGGCACCATTCGAAAGGAGCAGCATAGGTCTTCAAGTGACAAAACGACTCCTCTTGGCTCAGGTTCTTCACATACCATCAGCCTTTTGACTAAATCTAGAAGAAAACCAAGTGGGGGGCCCGGCGCCGTGGCGCATGTGGTTAAAGGTCCTCGCCTAGCACGCCCGGGATCCCATATGGGCGCCGGTTCTAATCCCGGCAGCCCCGCTTCCCTTCCAGCTCCCTGCCTGTGGCCTGGGAAAGCAGTCGAGGACGGCCCAAAGCTTTGGGAACCTGCAACCGCGTGGGAGACCCGGAAGAGTCTCCTGGCTTCGGATCGGCAAAGTATCGGCCGTTCCGCTCACTTCGGGAGTGAAACATCGGACGGAAGATCTTCCTCTCTGTCTCTCCTCTCTGTATATCCGCCGTTCCAATAAAAAAATAATAAAAATAAATCTTTAAAAAAAAAAGAAAACCAAGTGGGTCACTTAAGTTCAATGTCCATGGAGCCCAGGATGATGAAATCAAGCATGTTGAGCATCCACACAAAACAAGGATGCCGATCCTCATTCCAGGCGCTAACAACTCCACATCCAGAGAGAAGTTCAGCGCCCAAGCCATTTTCAGCTACCATGGATTCTGCTGGCTCTGGCAGCACATATGTCTGAAAGTGTATGTGATGCCTGGGGAACTGAGTGTGTTGGTGAATGGCACCATTCGAAAGGAGCAGCATAGGTCTTCAAGTGACAAAACGACTCCTCTTGGCTCAGGTTCTTCACATACCATCAGACTTTTGACTATATCTAGAAGAAAACCAAGTGGGGTCACTTAAGTTCAATGTCCATGGAGACAGGGATGATGAAATCAAGCATGTTGAGCACACAAACAAAACAAGGATGCCGATCCTCATTCCAGGCGCTAACAACTCCACATCCAGAGAGAAGTTCAGCGCCCAAGCCATTTTCAGCTACCATTCAACATGATGGCTCTGGCAGCACATATGCCTGAAAGTGTATGTGATGCCTGGGGAACAGAGTGTGTTGCTGAATGGCAACAATCGAAAGGGGGAGCAGAGGTCTTCAAGTGCCAAAATGACTCCTCGTGGATCAGGAACTTCACATACCATCAGCCTTTCGACCAGATCTGGAAGAAAACCAAGTGGGGTCACTTAAGGTCCAATGTCCATGGAGCCCAGGATGATGAAACCAAGCATGTTGAGCATCCACACAAAACAAGGATGCCGATCCTCATTCCAGGCGCTAACAACTCCACATCCAGAGAGAAGTTCAGCGCCCAAGCCTTTTTCAGCTACCATGCAACATGATGGCTCTGGCAGCACATAAGCCTGAAAGTGTATGTGATGCCTGGGGAACAGAGTGTGTTGCTGAATGGCAACAATCGAAACGGGCAGCAGAGGTCTTCCAGTGCCAAAATGACTCCTCGTGGATCAGGAACTTCACATACCATCAGCCTTTCGACCAGATCTAGAAGAAAACCAAGTGGGGTCACTTAAGTTCCAATGTCCATGGAGCCCAGGATGATGAAACCAAGCATGTTGAGCACCCACACAAAACAAGGATGCCGATCCTCATTCCAGGCGCTAACAACTCCACATCCAGAGAGAAGTTTAGCGCCCAAGCCATTTTCAGCTACCATGGATTCTGCTGGCTCTGGCAGCACATAAGCCTGAAAGTGTATGTGATGCCTGGGGAACTGTGTGTGTTGGTGAATGGCACCATTCGAAAGGAGCAGCATAGGTCTTCAAGTGACAAAACGACTCCTCTTGGCTCACGATCTTCACATACCATCAGCCTTTTGACCAAATCTAGACTAAAACCTAGTGGGGTCACTTAAGTCCAATGTCCATGGAGCCCAGGATGATGAAATCAAGCATGTTGAGCACCCACACAAAACAAGGATGCCGATCCTCATTCCAGGCGCTAACAACTCCACATTCAGAGACAAGTTCAGCGCCCAAGCCATTTTCAGCTACCATGGATTCTGTTGGCTCTGGCAGCAGATAAGCCTGAAAGTGTATGTGATGTTGGGGAAATGAATATGTTGGTGAATGGCACCTTTGAAAAGGGCCAGCATAGGTCTTCCAGTGCCAAAAGGACTCCTCGTGGCTCAGGAACTTCACATACCATCAGCTTTTCGACCAGATCTAGAAGAAAACCAAGTGGGGTCACTTAAGGTCCAATGTCCATGGAATCCAGTAGGATGATATCAAGCATGTTGAGCATCCACACAAAACAAGGATGCCGATCCTCATTCCAGGAGCTAACAGCTCCACATCCAGAGAGAAGTTCAGCGCCCAAGCCATTTTCAGCTACCATGCAACATGATGGCTCTGGCAGCACATATGCCTGAAAGTGTATGTGATGCCTGGGGAACTGAGTGTGTTGCTGAATGGCACCATTCAAAAGGGGCAGCAGAGGTCTTCCAGTGCCAAAACGACTCCTCATGGCTCAGGATCTTCACATACCATCAGCCTTTTGACCAAATCTAGAAGAAAACCAAGTGGGGTCACTTAAGTTTAATGTCCATGAGGGCCAGGATGATGAAATCAAGCATGTTGAGCACCAAAACAAAACAAGGATGCCGATCCTCATTCCAGGCGCTAACAACTCCACATCCAGAGAGAAGTTCAGCGCCCAAGCCATTTTCAGCTACCATGGATTCTGCTGGCTCTGGCAGCACATATGCCTGAAAGTGTATGTGATGCCTGGGGAACAGAGTGTTTTGGTGAATGGCACCATTCGAAAGGACAAGCATAGGTCTTCCAGTGCCAAAACGACTCCTCGTGGCTCAGGAACCTCACATACCATCACCTTTTCGACCAGATCTAGAAGAAAACCAAGTGGGGTCACTTAAGGTAAAATGTCCATGGAGCCCAGTATGATGAAATCAAGCATGTTGAGCACCCACACAAAACAAGGATGCCGATCCTCATTCCAGGTGTTAACAACTCCACATCCAGAGAAAGTTCAGCGGCCAAGCCATTTTCAGCTACCATGGATTCTGTTGGCTCTGGCAGCACATATGCCTGAAAGTGTATGTGATGCCTGGGGAACTGAGTGTGTTGCTGAATGGCAACAATCGAAAGGGGCAACAGAGTTCTTCCAGTGCCAAAACGACTCCTCATGGCTCAGGGTCTTCACATATCATCAGATTTTGACTAAATCTAGAAGAAAACCAAGCGGGGTCACTTAAGTTCCAATGTCATGGAACCCAGGATGATGAAATCAAGCATGTTGAGCATCCACACAAAACAAGGATGCCGATCCTCATTCCAGGCGCTAACAACTCCACATCCAGAGAGAAGTTCAGCGCCCAAGCCATTTTCAGCTACCATAGATTCTGTTGGCTCTGGCAGCACATAAGCCTGAAATTGTATGTGCTGCCTGGGGGTGTTGCTGAATGACACAATTCAAAAGGGGCAGCATAGGTCTTCCAGTGCCAAAACGACTCCTCGTGGCTCAGGAACTTCACATACCATCACCTTTTTGACCAGATCTAGAAGAAAACCAAGTGGGGTCACTTAAGGTCCAATGGAGCCCAGGATGACGAAATCAAGAATGTTGAGCATCCACACAAAACAAGGATGCCGATCCTCATTCCAGGCGCTAACAACTCCACATCCAGAGAGAAGTTCAGCGCCCAAGCCATTTTCAGCTACCATGGATTCTGCTGGCTCTGGCAGCACATATGCCTGAAAGTGTATGTGATGTTGGGGAACTGAATATTTTGGTGAATGGCACCATTCGAAAGGGCCATCCAGGCGCTAACAACTCCACATCCAGAGAGAAGTTCAGCGCCCAAGCCATTTTCAGCTACCATGGATTCTGTTGGCTCTGGCAGCACATAAGCCTGAAAGTGTATGTGATGCCTGAGGAACTGAGTGTGGTGCTGAATGGCAACAATCGAAAGGGGCAGCAGAGGTCTTCCAGTGCCAAAACGACTCCTCGAGGCTCAGGAACTTCACATACCATCAGTCTTTCGACCAGATCTAGAAGAAAATCAAGTGGGGTCACTTAAGTTCCAATGTCCTTGGAGCCCAGGATGATGCAATCAAGCATGTTGAGCATCCACACAAAACAAGGATGCCGTTCCTCATTCCAGGCGCTAACAAGTCCACATCCAAAGAGAAGTTCAACGCCAAAGCCGTTTTCAGCTACCATGGATTCTGCTGGCTCTGGCAGCACATATGCCTGAAAGTGTATGTGATGCCTGGGGAACTGAGTGTGTTGGTGAATGGCACCATTCGAAAGGAGCAGCAAAGTTCTTCAAGTGACAAAACGACTCCTCTTGGCTCAGGAACTTCACATACCATCAGCATTTTGACCAAATCTAGAAGAAAACCAAGTGGGGTCATTTAAGTTTAATGTCCATGGAGGCCAGTATGATGAAATCAAGCATGTTGAGCACCCAAACAAAACAAGGATGCCGATCCTCATTCCAGGCGCTAACAACTCCACATCCAGAGAGAAGTTCAGCGCCCAAGACATTTTCAGCTACCATGGATTCTGCTGGCTCTGGCAGCACATATGCCTGAAAGTGTATGTGATGCCTGGGGAAATGAATATTTTGGTGAATGGCACCATTCGAAAGGGCCAGCATAGGTCTTCCAGTGCCAAAATGACTCCTCGTGTCTCAGGAACTTCACATACCATCACCTTTTCGACCAGATCTAGAAGAAAACCAAGTGGGGTCACATAAGGTAAAATGTCCTTGGAGCCCAGGATGATGAAATCAAGCATGTTGAGCACCCACACAAAACAAGGATGCCGATCCTCATTCCAGGCGGTAACAACTCCACATTCAGAGAGAAGTTCAGCGCCCAAGCCATTTTCAGCTACCATGCAACATGATGTTGTCTCTGGCAGCACATATGCCTGAAAGTGTATGTGATGCCTGGGGAACAGAGTGTTTTGGTGAATGGCACCATTCGAAATGGGCAGCACAGGTTTTCCAGTGCCAAAATACGCCTCATGCATCAGGGACTTCACATACCATCAGGATTTCGAAAAGATCTAGAGGAAAACCAAGTGGGGTCACTTAAGGTCCAATGTCCATGGAGCCCAGGATGATGAAATCAAGCATGTAGAGCATCCACACAAAACAAGGATGCAGATCCTCAGTCCAGGCGCTAACAACTCCACATCCAGAGAGAAGTTCAGCGCCCAAGCCATTTTCAGCTACCATGCAACATGATGGCTCTGGCAGCACATATGCCTGAAAGTGTATGTGATGCCTGGGGAACTGAGTGTGTTGCTGAATGGCAACAATCGAAAGGAGAAGCAGAGTTCTTCCAGTGCCAAAACGAATCCTCATGGCTCAGGTTCTTCACATACCATCAGTCTTTCGACCAGATCTAGAAGAAAACCAACTGGGGTCACTTAAGTTCCAATGTCCATGGAGCCCAGGATGATACAATCAAGCATGTTGAGCACCCACACAAAACAAGGATGCAGATCCTTAGTCCAGGCGCTAACAACTCCACATTTAGAGAGAGAAGTTCAGCGCCCAAGCCATTTTCAGCTACCATGCATCATGATGGCTCTGGCAGCACATATGCCTGAAAGTGTATGTGATGCCTGGGGAACTGAGTGTGTTGGTGAATGGCACCATTCGAAAGGAGCAGCATAGGTCTTCAAGTGACAAAACGACTCCTCGTGGCTCAGGATCTTCACATACCATCAGCCTTTTGACCAGATCTAGAAGAAAACCAAGTGGGGTCACTTAAGGTAAAATGTCCATGGAGCCCAGTATGATGAAATCAAGCATGTTGAGCACCCACACAAAACAAGGATGCCGATCCTCATTCCAGGCGCTAACAACTCCACATCCAGAGAAAGTTCAGCGCCCAAGCCATGTTCAGCTACCATGGATTCTGTTGGCTCTGGCAGCACATATGCCTGAAAGTGTATGTGATGCCTGGGGAACTGAGTTTGTTGCTGAATGGCACCATTCGAAAGGAGAAGCAGAGGTCTTCCAGTGCCAAAACGACTCCTCGTGGCTCAGGAACTTCACATACCATCAGTCTTTCGACCAGATCTAGAAGAAAACCAAGTGGGGTCACTTAAGTTCCAATGTCCATGGAGACCAGGATGATGAAATCAAGCATGTTGAGCACCCACACAAAACAAGGATGCCGATCCTCATTCCAGGCGCTAACAACTCCACATCCAGAGAGAAGTTCAGCGCCCAAGCCATTTTCAGCTACCATGCATTCTGATGGCTCTGGCAGCACATATGCCTGAAAGTGTATGTGATGCCTGGGGAACTGAGTGTGTTGGTGAATGGCACCATTCGAAAGGAGCAGCATAGGTCTTCAAGTGACAAAACGACTCTCTTGGCTCAGGATCTTCACATACCATCAGCCTTTTGACCAAATCTAGAAGAAAACCAAGTGGGGTCACTTAAGTTCAATGTCCATGGAGCCCAGGATGATGAAATCAAGCATGTTGAGCACCAAAACAAAACAAGGATGCCGATCCTCATTCCAGGCGCTAACAACTCCACATCCAGAGAGAAGTTCAGCGCCCAAGCCATTTTCAGCTACCATGGATTCTGTTGGCTCTGGCAGCACATAAGCCTGAAAGTGTATGTGATGCCTGGGGAACTGAGTGTGTTGGTGAATGGCACCATTCGAAAGGGCCAGCATAGGTCTTCCAGTGCCAAAACGACTCCTCGTGGCTCAGGACCTTCACATACCATCACCTTTTGGACCAGATCTAGAAGAAAACCAAGTGGGGTCTCTTAGGCTCCAAAGGAGCCCAGGATGATGAAACCAAGCATGTTGAGCACCCACACAAAACAAGGATGCCGATCCTCATTCCAGGCGCTAACAACTCCACATCCAGAGAGAAGTTCAGCGCCCAAGCCATTTTCAGCTACCATGGATTCTGTTGGCTCTGGCAGCACATATGCCTGAAAGTGTATGTGATGTTGGGGAAATGAATATGTTGGTGAATGGCACCATTCAAAAGGGCCAGCATAGGTCTTCCAGTGCCAAAACGACACCTCGTGTCTCCGTAACTTCACATACCATCACCTTTTCGACCAGATCTAGAAGAAAACCAAGTGGGGTCACTTAAGGTCCAATGTCCATGGAGCCCAGTATGATGAAATCAAGCATGTTGAGCACCCACACAAAACAAGGATGCCGATCCTCATTCCAGGCGCTAACAACTCCACATCCAGAGAGAAGTTCAGCGCCCAAGCCATTTTCAGCTACCATGCAATGTGATGGCTCTGGCAGCACATATGCCTGAAAGTGTATGTGATGCCTGGGTAACTGAGTGTGTTGGTGAATGGCACCATTCGAAAGGGGCAGCATAGGTCTTCCAGTGCCAAAACGACTCCTCATGGCTCAGGATCTTCACATACCATCAGCATTTTCACCAAATCTAGAAGAAAACCAAGTGGGGTCACTTAAGTTCAATGTCCATGGAGCCCAGGATGATGAAATCAAGCATGTTGAGCACCCACACAAAACAAGGATGCCGATCCTCATTCCAGGCGCTAACAGCTCCACATCCAGAGAGAAGTTCAGCGCCCAAGCCATTTTCAGCTACCATGGATTCTGTTGGCTCTGGCAGCACATAAGCCTGAAAGTGTATGTGATGCCTGGGGAACTGAGTGTGTTGGTGAATGACATCATTCAAAAGGGCCAGCATAGGTCTTCCAGTGCCAAAACGACTCCTCGTGGCTCAGGATCTTCACATACCATCAGCCTTTCGACCAGATCTAGAAGAAAACCAAGTGGGGTCACTTAAGGTCCAATGGAGCCCAGGATGATGAAATCAAGCATGTTGAGCATCCACACAAAACAAGGATGCCGATCCTCATTCCAGGCGCTAACAACTCCACATTCAGAGAGAAGTTCAGCGCCCAAGCCATTTTCAGCTACCATGGATTCTGTTGGCTCTGGCAGCACATATGCCTGAAAGTGTATGTGATGCCTGGGGAAAAGAGTGTGTTGGTGAATGGCAACATTCAAAAGGGGCAGCATAGGTCTTCCAGAGCCAAAATGATTCCTCGTGTCTCAGGAACTTCACATACCATCACCTTTTCGACCAGATCTACAGGAAAACCAAGTGGGGTCACTTCTAGTCCAATGTCCATGGAGCCCAGTATGATGAAATCAAGCATGTTGAGCACCCACACAAAACAAGGATGCCGATCCTCATTCCAGGCGCTAACAACTCCACATCCAGAGAGAAGTTCAGCGCCCAAGCCATTTTCAGCTACCATGCAACATGATGGCTCTGGCAGCACATATGCCTGAAAGTGTATGTGATGCCTGGGAAACTGAGTGTGTTGGTGAATGGCACCATTCGAAAGGAGCAGCATAGGTCTTCAAGTGACAAAACGACTCCTCGTGGCTCAGGATCTTCACATACGATCAGCCTTTTGACCAGATCTAGAAGACAACCAAGTGGGGTCACTTCGGCTCCAATGTCCATGGAGCCCAGGGTGATGAAATCAAGCATGTTGAGCACCCACACAAAACAAGGATGCCGATCCTCATTCCAGGCGCTAACAACTCCACATCCAGAGAGAAGTTCAGCGCCCAAGCCATTTTCAGCTACCATGGATTCTGTTGGCTCTGGCAGCACATATGCCTGAAAGTGTATGTGATGCCTGGGGAACTGAGTGTGTTGGTGAATGGCACCATTCGAAAGGGCCAGCATAGGTCTTCCAGTGCCAAAACGACTCCTCATGGCTCAGGAACTTCACATACCATCAGCCTTTCGACCAGATCTAGAAGAAAACGAAGTGGGGTCACTTAAGTTCAATGTCCTTGAAGCCCAGGATGATGAAATCAAGCATGTTGAGCATCCACACAAAACAAGGATGCCGATCCTCATTCCAGGCGCTAACAACTCCACATCCAGAGAGAAGTTCAGCGCCCAAGCCATTTTCAGCTACCATGGATTCTGCTGGCTCTGGCAGCACATATGCCTGAAAGTGTATGTGATGTTGGGGAAATGAATATGTTGGTGAATGGCACCATTCGAAAGGGCCAGCATAGGTCTTCCAGTGCCAAAACGACTCCTCGTGTCTCAGGAACTTCACATACCATCACCTTTTCGACCAGATCTAGAAGAAAACCAAGTGGGGTCACTTAAGGTAAAATGTCCATGGAGCCCAGTATGATGAAATCAAGCATGTTGAGCACCCACACAAAACAAGGATGCCGATCCTCATTCCAGGCGCTAACAACTCCACATCCAGAGAAAGTTCAGCGCCCAAGCCATGTTCACCTACCATGGATTCTGCTGGCTCTGGCAGCACATATGCCTGAAAGTGTATGTGATGCCTGGGGAACTGAGTTTGTTGCTGAATGGCAACAATCGAAAGGAGAAGCAGAGTTCTTCCAGTGCCAAAACGAATCCTCATGGCTCAGGAACTTCACATACCATCAGTCTTTCAACCAGATCTAGAAGAAAACCAAGTGGGGTCACTTAAGTTCCAATGTCCATGGAGACCAGGATGATACAATCAAGCATGTTGAGCACCCACACAAAACAAGGATGCCGATCCTCATTCCAGGCGCTAACAACTCCACATCCAGAGAGAAGTTCAGCGCCAAAGCCATTTTCAGCTACCATGCAACATGATGGCTCTGGCAGCACATATGCCTGAAAGTGTATGTGATGCCTGGGGAACTGAGTGTGTTGCTGAATGGCACCATTCGAAAGGAGCAGCATAGGTCTTCAAGTGCCAAAACGACTCCTCTTGGCTCAGGTTCTTCACATACCATCAGCCTTTTGACCAAATCTAGAAGAAAACCAAGTGGGGTCACTTAAGTTTAATGTCCATGGAGCCCAGGATGATGAAATCAAGCATGTTGAGCACCCACACAAAACAAGGATGCCGATCCTCATTCCAGGCGCTAACAACTCCACATCCAGAGAGAAGTTCAGCGCCCAAGCCATTTTCAGCTACCATGGATTCTGTTGGCTCTGGCAGCACATATGCCTGAAAGTGTATGTGATGCCTGGGGAACTGAGTGTGTTGGTGAATGGCATCATTCAAAAGGGCCAGCATAGGTCTTCCAGTGCCAAAAGAGCTCCACGTGGCTCAGGAACTTCACATACCATCATCTTTTCCACCAGATCTAGACGAAAACCAAGTGGCATCACGTAACGTCCAATGTGCATGGACCCCTGGATGATGAAATCAAGCATGTTGAGCATCCACACAGAACAAGGATGCCGATCCTCATTCCAGTCGCTAACAACTCCACATTCAGAGAGAAGTTCAGCGCCCAAGCCATTTTCAGCTACCATGGATTCTGTTGGCTCTGGCAGCACATATGCCTGAAAGTGTATGTGATGTTGGGGAAATGAATGTGTTGGTGAATGGCACCATTCAAAAGGGCCAGCACAGGTCTTCCAGTGCCAAAACGACTCCTCGTGGCTCAGGAACTTCACATACCATCAGCCTTTTGACCAGATCTAGAGGAAAACCAACTGGGGTCACTTCTTGTCCAATGTCCATGGAGCCCAGGATGATGAAATCAAGCATGTTGAGCACCCACACAAAACAAGGATGCCGATCCTCATTCCAGGTGCTAACAACTCCACATCCAGAGAGAAGTTCAGCGCCCAAGCCATTTTCAGCTACCATGCAACATGATGGCTCTGGCAGCACATATGCCTGAAAGTGTATGTGATGCCTGGGGAAATGAGTGTGTTGGTGAATGGCACCATTCGAAAGGAGCAGCATAGGTCTTCAAGTGACAAAACGACTCCTCGTGGCTCAGGATCTTCATATACCATCAGCATTTTGACCAAATCTAGAAGAGAACCAAGTGGGGTCACTTAAGTTCAATGTCCATGGAGCCCAGGATGATGAAATCAAGCATGTTGAGCACCCACACAAAACAAGGATGCCGATCCTCATTCCAGGCGCTAACAACTCCACATCCAGAGAGAAGTTCAGCGCCCAAGCCATTTTCAGCTACCATGGATTCTGTTGGCTCTGGCAGCACATAAGCCTGAAAGTGTATGTGATGCCTGGGGAACTGAGTGTGTTGGTGAATGACACCATTCAAAA
Source organism: Ochotona curzoniae (assembly GCF_017591425.1). Taxonomy (NCBI): domain Eukaryota; kingdom Metazoa; phylum Chordata; class Mammalia; order Lagomorpha; family Ochotonidae; genus Ochotona; species Ochotona curzoniae. Next base: position 21,033 of record NW_024466040.1, read on the forward strand.
GGGGCAGCATAGGTCTTCCAGTGCCAAAACGACTCCTCGTGGCTCAGGATCTTCACATACCATCAGCCTTTCGACCAGATCTAGAAGAAAACCAAGTGGGGTCACTTAAGGTCCAATGGAGCCCAGGATGATGAAATCAAGCATGTTGAGCATCCACACAAAACAAGGATGCAGATCCTCATTCCAGGCGCTAACAACTCCACATTCAGAGAGAAGTTCAGCGCCCAAGCCATTTTCAGCTACCATGGATTCTGTTGGCTCTGGCAGCACATATGCCTGAAAGTGTATGTGATGTTGGGGAAATGAATATGTTGGTGAATAGCACCATTCAAAAGGGCCAGCATAGGTTTTCCAGTGCCAAAACGACTCCTCGTGTCTCAGGAACCTCACATACCATCACCTTTTCAACCAGATCTAGAAGAAAACCAAGTGGGGTCACTTCTTGTCCAATGTCCATGGAGCCCAGTATGATGAAATCAAGCATGTTGAGCACCCACACAAAACAAGGATGCCGATCCTCATTCCAGGAGCTAACAACTCCACATCCAGAGAGAAGTTCAGCGCCCAAGCCATTTTCAGCTACCATGCAACATGATGGCTCTGGCAGCACATATGCCTGAAAGTGTATGTGATGCCTGGGGAAATGAGTGTGTTGGTGAATGGCACCATTCGAAAGGAGCAGCATAGGTCTTCCAGTGACAAAACGACTCCTCGTGGCTCAGGATCTTCATATACCATCAGCCTTTTGACCAAATCTAGAAGAGAACCAAGTGGGGTCACTTAAGTTCCAATGTCCATGGAGCCCAGGATGATGAAATCAAGCATGTTGAGCATCCACACAAATCAAGGATGCCGATCCTCATTCCAGGCGCTAACAACTCCACATTCAGAGAGAAGTTCAGCGCCCAAGCCATTTTCAGCTACCATGGATTCTGTTGGCTCTGGCAGCACATATGCCTGAAAGTGTATGTGATGCCTGGGGAACTGAGTGTGTTGGTGAATGGCACCATTCGAAATGGGCAGCATAGGTCTTCCAGTGCCAAAACGACTCCTCGTGGATCAGGGAGTTCACATACCATCAGGTTTTCGACAAGATCTACAGGAAACACAAGTGGGGTCACTTAACGTCCAATGTCCATGGAGCCCAGTATGATGAAATCAAGCATGTTGAGCACCCACACAAAACAAGGATGCCGATCCTCATTCCACGTGTTAACAACTCCACATCCAGAGAGAAGTTCAGCGCCCAAGCCATTTTCAGCTACCATGCATTCTGTTGGCTCTGGCAGCACATATGCCTGAAAGTGTATGTGATGCCTGGGGAACTGAGTGTGTTGCTGAATGGCAACAATCGAATGGGGCAGCATAGGTCTTCCAGTGCCAAAACGACTCCTCATGGCTCAGGATCTTCATATACCATCAGCATTTTGACCAAATCTAGAAGAGAACCAAGTGGGGTCACTTAAGTTCAATGTCCATGGAGCCCAGGATGATGAAATCAAGCATGTTGAGCACCCACACAAATCAAGGATGCCGATCCTCATTCCAGGTGCTAACAACTCCACATCCAGAGAGAAGTTCAGCGCCCAAGCCATTTTCAGCTACCATGGATTCTGTTGGCTCTGGCAGCACATATGCCTGAAAGTGTATGTGATGCCTGGGGAACAGAGTGTGTTGGTCAATGGCAACATTCCAAAGGGGCAGCACAGGTCTTCCAGTGCCAAAATGACTCCTCGTGGCTCAGGGACTTCACATACCATCAGATTTTTGACCAGATCTAGAAGAAAACCAAGTGGGGTCACTTAAGTTCCAATGGAGGCCAGGATGATGAAATCAAGCATGTTGAGCACCCACACAAAACAAGGATGCCGATCCTCATTCCAGGCGCTAACAACTCCACATCCAGAGACAAGTTCAGCGCCCAAGCCATTTTCAGCTACCATGGATTCTGTTGGCTCTGGCAGCACATATGCCTGAAAGTGTATGTGATGTTGGGGAAATGAATATGTTGGTGAATAGCACCATTCAAAAGGGCCAGCATATGTCTTCCAGTGCCAAAACGACTCCTCGTGTCTCAGGAACCTCACATACCATCACCTTTTCAAAGGATCTAGAGGAAAACCAAGTGGGGTCACTTCTTGTCCAATGTCCATGGAGCCCAGTCTGATGAAATCAAGCATGTTGAGCATCCACACAAAACAAGGATGCAGATCCTCAGTCCAGGCGCTAACAACTCCACATCCAGAGACAAGTTCAGCGCCCAAGACATTTTCAGCTACCATGGATTCTGTTGGCTCTGGCAGCACATATGCCTGAAAGTGTATGTGATGCCTGGGGAACTGAGTGTGTTGGTGAATGGCAACAATCGAAAGGGGCAGCACAGGTCTTCAAGTGACAAAACGACTCCTCTTGGCTCAGGATCTTCACATACGATCAGCCTTTCGACCAGATCTAGAAGAAAACCAAGTGGGGTCACTTAAGGTCCATGGAGCCCAGGATGATGAAATCAAGCATGTTGAGCATCCACACAAATCAAGGATGCCGATCCTCATTCCAGGCGCTAACAACTCCACATCCAGAGACAAGTTCAGCGCCCAAGCCATTTTCAGCTTCCATGGATTCTGTTGGCTCTGGCAGCACATATGCCTGAAAGTGAATGTGATGCCTGGGGAACTGAGTGTGTTGGTGAATGGCACCATTCGAGTTGGGCAGCACAGGTCTTCCATTTCAAATCGACTCCTCATGGCTCAGGAAATTCACATACCTGAGAATTTCGACCAGAACTTGAATAAAACCAAGTGGGGTCACTTAACGTCCAATGTCCATGGAGCCCAGGAGGATGAAATCAAGCATGTTGAGCACCCACACAAAACAAGGATGCCGATCCTCATTCCAGGCGCTAACAACTCCACATCCAGAGAAAGTTCAGCGCCCAAGCCATTTTCAGCTACCATGCAACATGATGGCTCTGGCAGCACATAAGCCTGAAAGTGTATGTGATGCCTGGGGAACTGAGTGTGTTGGTGAATGGCAACAATCGAAAGGAGAAGCAGAGTTCTTCCAGTGCCAAAACGACTCCTCATGGCTCAGGAACTTCACATACCATCAGCCTTTCGACCAGATCTAGAAGAAAACCAAGTGGGGTCACTTAAGTTCCAATGTCCATGGAGACCAGGATGATGCAATCAAGCATGTTGAGCACCCACACAAAACAAGGATGCAGATCCTCATTCCAGGCGCTAACAACTCCACATTAAGAGAGAAGTTCAGCGCCCAAGCCATTTTCAGCTACCATGGATTCTGTTGGCTCTGGCAGCACATATGCCTGAAAGTGTATGTGATGCCTGGGGAACTGAGTGTGTTGGTGAATGGCACCATTCGAAAGGAGCAGCATAGGTCTTCCAGTGACAATACGACTCCTCTTGGCTCAGGTTCTTCACATACCATCAGCCTTTTGACTAAATCTAGAAGAAAACCAAGTGGGGTCACTTAACGTCCAATGTCCATGGAGCCCAGGATGATGAAATCAAGCATGTTGAGCACCCACACAAAACAAGGATGCCGATCCTCATTCCAGGTGCTAACAACTCCACATCCAGAGAGAAGTTCAGCGCCCAAGCCATTTTCAGCTACCATGGATTCTGTTGGCTCTGGCAGCACATATGCCTGAAAGTGTATGTGATGTCTGGGGAACAGAGTGTGTTGGTCAATGGCAACATTCCAAAGCGGCAGCATAGGTCTTCCAGTGCCAAAATGACTCCTCGTGGCTCAGGGACTTCACATACCATCAGATTTTTGACCAGATCTAGAAGAAAACCAAGTGGGGTCACTTAAGGTCCAATGGAGCCCAGGATGATGAAATCAAGCATGTTGAGCACCCACACAAAACAAGGATGCAGATCCTCATTCCAGGCACCAACAACTCCACATCCAAAGACAAGTGCAATGCCCAAGCCATTTTCAGCTACCATGGATTCTGTTGGCTCTGACAGCACATAAGCTGAAAGTGTATGTGATGCCTGGGGAAATGAGTGTGTTGGTCAATGGCAACATTCGAAAGGAGCAGCACAGGTCTTCCAGTGCCAAAATGACCACACGTGGCTCAGGATCTTCACATACCATCAGCCTTTTGACCAGATGTGGAGGAAAATCAAATGGGGTCACTTAACGTCCAATGTCCATGGAGCCCAGGATGATGAAATCAAGCATGTTGAGCACCCACACAAAACAAGGATGCCGATCCTCATTCCAGGCACTAAGAACCCCACATGCAGAGAGAAGTTCAGCGCCCAAGCCATTTTCAGCTACCATGGATTCTGTTGGCTCTGGCAGCACATATGCCTGAAAGTGTATGTGATGCCTAGGTTACTGAGTGTGTTGGTGAATGACAACTATCTAAATTGGCAGAACAGGTCTTCCAGTGCCCAATCGACTCCACATGGCTCAGGAACTTCACATATCATGAGCTTTTGAAGCATATCTAATTGAAATGCTGACGGATCACTTAACGTCCAATGTCCATGGAGCCCAGGAGGATGAAATCAAGCATGTTGAGCACCCACACAAAACAAGGATGCCGATCCTCATTCCAGGCGCTAATAACTACACATTTAGAGAGAAGTTCAGCGCCCAAGCCATTTTCAGCTACCATGCAACATGATGGCTCTGGCAGCACATATGCCTGAAAGTGTATGTGATGCCTAGGGAACTGAGTGTTTTGGTGAATGGCAACATTCGAAAGGCGCAGCACAGGTCTTACATGTCAAATCGACTCCTCGTGGCTCAGGAAATTCACATACCTGAGAATTTCGACCAGAACTTGAATAAAACCAAGTGGGGTCACTTAAGCTCCAATGTCCATGGACCCCAGGATGATGAAATCAACCATGTTGAGCACCCACACAAAACAAGGATGCCGATCCTCATTCCAGGCGCTAACAACTCCACATCCAGAGACAAGTTCAGCGCCCAAGCCATTTTCAGCTACCATGGATTCTGTTGGCTCTGGCAGTACATATGCCTGAAAGTGTATGTGATGCCTGGGCAACTGAGTGTGTTGGTGAATGGCAACAATCGAAAGGCGCAGCACAGTGCTTCCAGTGCCAAAAGAGCTGCTAGAGGCTCAGGAACTTCACATATCATCAGATTTTGACCAGATTTAGAAGAAAACCAAGGGGCGCCACTTAAGGTCCAATGTCCATGAAGCCCAGGATGATGAAATCAACATGTTCAGCACCCAAACAAAACAAGGATGCCGATCCTCATTCCAGGTGCTAACAACTCCACATCCAGAGACAATTTCAGTGCCCAAGCCATTTTCAGCTACCATGGATTCTGTTGGCTCTGGCAGCACATATGCCTGAAAGTGTATGTGATGCCTGGGGAACTGAGTGTGTTGGTGAATGGCAACAATCGAAATTGGCAGAACAGGTCTACCAGTGCCCAAACGACTCAACATAGCTCAGGAATTTCACATATCATCAGCTTTTCAAGCATATCTAGTTGAAATCCTGAGGGGAAACTTTAGTTCCAATGTCCATGGAGCCCAGGATGATGAAATCAAGCATGTTGAGCACCCACACAAAACAAGGATGCAGATCCTCATTCCAGGCGCTAATAACTCCACATGCAGAGAGAAGTTCAGCGCCCAAGCCATTTTCAGCTACCATGGATTCTGTTGGCTCTGGCAGCACATATGCCTGAAAGTGTATGTGATGCCTAGGGAACTGAGTGTTTTGGTGAATGGCAACATTCGAAAGGCGCAGCACAGGTTTTCCATGTCAAAATGACTCCTCGTGGCTCAGGAAATTCACATACCATCAGATTTTCGACCAGACCTAGAAGAAAACCAAGTGGGGTCACTTAAGGTCCAATGGAGCCCAGGATGATGAAATCAAGCATGTTGAGCACCCACACAAAACAAGGATGCCGATCGTCATTCCAGGCGCCAACAGCTCCACAAGCAGAGAGAAGTTCAGCGCCCAAGCCATTTTCAGCTACCATGGATTCTGTTGGCTCTGGCAGCACATATGCCTGAAAGTGTATGTGATGACTGGGGAACTGAGTGTGTTGGTGAATGGCAACAATCGAAAGGGGCAGCATACGTCTTCCAGTGCCAAAACGACTCCTCATGGCTCAGGACCTTCACATACCATCAGCCTTACGACCAGATCTAGAATTAAACCAAGTGGGGTCATTTAAGTTCCAATGTCCATGGAGCGCAGGATGATGAAATCAAGCATGTTGAGCACCCACACAAAACAAGGATGCAGATCCTCATTCCAGGCGCTAACAACTCCACATCCAGAGAGAAGTTCAGCGCCCAAGCCATTTTCAGCTACCATGGATTCTGTTGGCTCTGGCAGCACATATGCATGAATGTGTATGTGATGCCTAGGGAACTTTGGCTGTTGGTGAATGGCAACAATTCGAAAGGGCCAGCACAGTTCTTCCAGTGCCAAATCGACCACACGTGGCTCAGGATCTTCACATACCATCAGCCTTTTGACCAGATGTGGAGGAAAACCAAATGGGGTCACTTAACGTCCAATGTCCATGGAGCCCAGGATGATGAAATCAAGCATGTTGAGCACCCACACAAAACAAGGATGCCGATCCTCATTCCAGGCTCTAATACCTACACATCCAGAGAGAAGTTCAGCGCCCAAGCCATTTTCGGCTACCATGGATTCTGCTGGCTCTGGCAGCACATATGCCTGAAAGTGTATGTGATGCCTAGGTTACTGAGTGTGTTGGTGAATGGCAACATTCGAAAGGGCCAGCACAGTTTTTCCATGTCAAAATGACTCTCGTGGCTCAGGAAATTCACATACCATCAGACTTTCGACCAGAACTTGAATAAAACAAAATGGGGTCACTTAACGTCCAATGTCCATGGACCCCAGGATGATGAAATCAAGCATGTTGAGCACCCACACAAAACAAGGATGCAGATCCTCATTCCAGGCGCTAACAACTCCACATCCAGAGAGAAGTTCAGCGCCCAAGCCATTTTCAGCTACCATGGATTCTGTTGGCTCTGGCAGCACATAAGTGTGAAAGTGTTTGTGATGCTTGTGAAACGGAGTGTGTTGGTGAATGGCAACAATCGAAAATGGCAGCACAGGTCTTCCACTGCCCAAACGACTCCACGTGGCTCAGGAACTTCACGTACCATCAGCCTTTCGCCCAGGTCTAGAAGAAAATGAAACGCGATCACTTACCTTCCAATGTCCATGGAGCCCAGGATGATGAAAACAAGCATGTTGAGCACCAAAACAAAACAAGGATGCCGATCCTCATTCCAGGCGCTAACAACTCCACATTTAGAGAGAAGTTCAGCGCCCAAGCCATTTTCAGCTACCATGGATTCTGTTGGCTCTGGCAGCACATATGCCTGAAAGTGTATGTGATGCCTTGGGAACTGGGTGTCTGGGTGAATGGCAACAATCGAAATTGGCAGAACGGGTATACCTGTGCGCAAACGACTCCACGTGGCTCGGGAACTTCACGTATCATCAGCATTTCAAGCATATCTAGTTGAAATGCTGACGGGTCACTTAACATCGAAATGTCCATGAAGCCCAGGATGATGAAATCAAGCATTTTGAGCACAAACACAAAACAAGGATGCCGATCCTCATTCCAGGCGCTAGCAACTCCACATCCAGAGAGAAGTTCAGCGCCCAAGACATTTTCAGCTACCATGGATTCTGTTGGCTATGACAGCACATAAGCCTGAAAGTGTATGTGATGCCTGAAGAACTGACGGTGTTGGTGAATGGCAACAATCGAAAGGGGCAGCACAGGTCTTCCAGTGCCCAAACGACTGTAGCATCTCAGGATCTTTACATACCATCAGCTTTTCAAGCATATCTAGTTGAAATGCTAACGGGTCACTTAACGTCCAATGTCCATGGAGCCCAGGATGATGAAATCAAGCATGTTGAGCACCCACACAAAACAAGGATGCCGATCCTCATTCCAGGCGCTAACAACTCCACATCGAGAGAGAATTTCAGCGCCCAAGCCATTTTCAGCTTCCATGGATTCTGTTGGCTCTGGCAGCACATAAGTGTGAAAGTGTATGTGATGCCTGGGGAACTGAGTGTGTTGGTGAATGGCAACTATCGAAAAGGGCGGCACAGTTCTTCCAGTGCCAAAACGATTCCACGTGGCTCATTCACTTCACATACCATCAATTTTCGACCAGATCTAGAAGAGAACCAAGTAGGGTCACTTAACGTCCAATGTCCATGGAACAGGATGATGAAAACAACAATGTTGATCATTAACACAAAACAAGGATGCCGATCCTCATTCCAGGCGCTAACAACTCCACATTCAGAGAGAAGTTCAGTGCCCAAGCCATTTTCAGCTACCATGGATTCTGTTGGCTCTGGCAGCACATATGCCTGAAAGTGTATGTGATGCCTGGGGAACTGAGTTTGTTGGTGAATGGCAACATTCGAAAGGAGCAGCAAAGTTCTTCCAGCGCCAAAATGACTCCTTTGGCACAGGAATTTCACATACCATCAGGTTTTCGATAGGATCTAGAACAAAACCAAGGGGGGTCACATAACTTCCAATATCCATGGAGCCAAAGATGATGAAATCAAGCATGTTGAGCACCCACACAAAACAAGGATGCCGATCCTCATTCCAGGCGCTAACAACTCCACATCCAGAGAGAAGTTCAGCGCCCAAGCCATTTTCAGCTACCATGGATTCTGTTGGCTCTGGCAGCACATATGCCTGAAAGTGTATGTGATGCCTAGGGAAATCAGTGTCTTGGTGAATGGCAACATTCGAAAGGAGCAGCATAGGTCTTCCAGTGCCAAAATTACCACACGTGGCTCAGGATCTTCACATACCATCAGCCTTTTGACCAGATGTTGAGGAAAACCAAATGGGGTAACATAATGTCCAATGTCCATGGAGCCCAGGATGATGAAAACAAGCATGTTGAGCACCCACACAAAACAAGGATGCCGATCCTCATTCCAGGCACTAAGAACCCCACATGCAGAGAGAAGTTCAGCGCCCAAGCCATTTTCAGCTACCATGGATTCTGCTGGCTCTGGCAGCACATATGCCTGAAAGTGTATGTGATGCCTGTGGAAATGAGTGTGTTTGTGAATGGCAACAATCGAAAGGGGCAGCACAGGTCTTCCAGTGCAAAAATGACTCATCGTGGCTCATTCACTTCACATACCATCAGCTTTTCGACCAAACCTAGGAGAAAACCAAGTGGGGTCACTTAACATCTAATGTCCATGGAGATCAGGATGATGAAATCAAGCATGTTGAGCACCCACACTAAACAAGGATGCCGATCCTCATTCCAGGCGCCAACAGCTCCACATGCAGAGAGACGTTCAGCGCCCAAGCCATTTTCAGCTACCATGCAACATGATGGCTCTGGCAGCACATATGCCTGAAAGTGTATGTGATGCCTGGGGAACTGAGTGTGTTGGTGAATGGCACCATTCGAAATGGGCAGCACAGGTCTTCCAGTGCCAAAAGAGCTCCACAAGGCTCAGGAACTTCACATACCATCAGCTTTTCGACCAAACCTAGGAGAAAACCAAGTGGGGTCACTTAACATCTAATGTCCATGGAGATCAGGATGATGAAATCAAGCATGTTGAGCACCCACACTAAACAAGGATGCCGATCCTCATTCCAGGCGCCAACAGCTCCACCTGCAGAGAGACGTTCAGCGCCCAAGCCATTTTCAGCTACCATGCAACATGATGGCTCTGGCAGCACATATGCCTAAAAGTGTATGTGATGCCTGGGGAACTGAGTGTGTTGGTGAATGGCACCATTCGAAATGGGCAGCACAGGTCTTCCAGTGCCAAAAGAGCTCCACAAGGCTCAGGAACTTCACATACCATCAGCTTTTCGACCAGACCTAGGAGAAAACCAAGTGGGGTCACTTAACATCTAATGTCCATGGAGATCAGGATGATGAAATCAAGCATGTTGAGCACCCACACTAAACAAGGATTCCGATCCTCATTCCAGGCGCTAACAACTCCACATCCAGAGAGAAGTTCAGCGCCCAAGCCATTTTCAGCTACCATGGATTCTGTTGGCTCTGGCAGCACATATGCCTGAAAGTGTATGTGATGCCTGTGGAACTGAGTGTGTTGCTGAATGGCAACAATCAAATGGGCAGCATAGGTCTTCAAGTGCCAAAACGACTCCTCATGGCTCAGGATCTTCATATACCATCAGCATTTTGACCAAATCTAGAAGAAAACCAAGTGGGGTCACTTCTTGTCCAATGTCCATGGAGCCCAGGAGGATGAAATCAAGCATGTTGAGCATCCACACAAAACAAGGATGCCGATCCTCATTCCAGGCGCTAACAATTCCACATCCAGAGAGAAGATCAGCGCCCAAGCCATTTTCAGCTACCATGGATTCTGTGGGCTCTGGCAGCACATATGTCTGAAAGTGTATGTGAAGCCTGGGGAACTGAGTGTGTTGGTGAATGGCAACATTCAAAAGGGCCAGCACAGGTCTTCCAGTGCCAAAATGACTCCTCATGGCTCATTCACTTCACATACCATCAGCATTTTGACCAAATCTAGAAGAAAACCAAGTGGGGTCACTTAAGTTCAATGTCCATGGAGTCCAGGATGATGAAATCAAGCATGTTGAGCACCCACACAAATCAAGGATGCCGATCCTCATTCTAGGTGCAAACTACTCCACATCCAGAGAGAAGTTCAGCGCCCAAGCCATTTTCAGCTACCATGGATTCTGCTGGCTCTGGCAGCACATATGCCTGAAAGTGTATGTGATGCCTGGGGATCAGAGTGTGTTGCTCAATGGCAACATTCGAAAGGGGCAGCACAGGTCTTCCAGTGCCAAAATGACTCCTCGTGGCTCAGGACCTTCACATACCATCAGCTTTTCGACCAGATCTAGAAGAAAACCAAGTGGGGTCACTTAAGGTCCAATGGAGCCCAGGATGATGAAATCAGGCATCTTGAGCACCAAAACAAAACAAGGATGCCGATGCTCATTCCAGGCGCTAACAGCTCCACATCCAGAGAGAAGTTCAGCGCCCAAGCCATTTTCAGCTACCATGGATTCTGTTGGCTGTGGCAGCACATATGCCTGAAAGTGTATGTGATGACTGGGGAACTGAGTGTGTTGGTGAATGGCAACAATCGAAAGGGGCAGCATAGGTCTTCCAGTGCCAAAACGACTCCTCATGGCTCAGGACCTTCACATACCATCAGCCTTACGACCAGATCTAGAATTAAACCAAGTGGGGTCACTTAAGTTCCAATGTCCATGGAGCGCAGGATGATGAAATCAAGCATGTGGAGCACCCACACAAAACAAGGATGCAGATCCTCAGTCCAGGCGCTAACAACTCCACATCCAGAGAGAAGTTCAGCGCCCAAGCCATTTTCAGCTACCATGGATTCTGTTGGCTCTGGCAGCACATATGCCTGAAAGTGACACTTTCAGGCATATGTGCTGCCAGAGCCAACAGAATCCATGGTAGCTGAAAATGGCTTGGGCGCTGAACTTCTCTCTGGATGTGGAGTTGTTAGCGCCTGGAATGAGGATCTGCATCCTTGTTTTGTGTGGGTGCTCCACATGCTTGATTTCATCATCCTGCGCTCCATGGACATTGGAACTTAAGTGACCCCACTTGGTTTAATTCTAGATCTGGTCGTAAGGCTGATGGTATGTGAAGGTCCTGAGCCATGAGGAGTCGTTTTGGCACTGGAAGACGTATGCTGCCCCTTTCGATTGTTGCCATTCACCAACACACTCAGTTCCCCAGTCATCACATACACTTTCAGGCATATGTGCTGCCACAGCCAACAGAATCCATGGTAGCTGAAAATGGCTTGGGCGCTGAACTTCTCTCTGCATGTGGAGCTGTTAGCGCCTGGAATGAGCATCGGCATCCTTGTTTTGTTTTGGTGCTCAAGATGCCTGATTTCATCATCCTGGGCTCCATTGGACCTTAAGTGACCCCACTTGGTTTTCTTCTAGATCTGGTCGAAAAGCTGATGGTATGTGAAGGTCCTGAGCCACGAGGAGTCATTTTGGCACTGGAAGACCTGTGCTGCCCCTTTCGAATGTTGCCATTGAGCAACACACTCTGATCCCCAGGCATCACATACACTTTCAGGCATATGTGCTGCCAGAGCCAGCAGAATCCATGGTAGCTGAAAATGGCTTGGGCGCTGAACTTCTCTCTGGATGTGGAGTAGTTTGCACCTAGAATGAGGATCGGCATCCTTGATTTGTGTGGGTGCTCAACATGCTTGATTTCATCATCCTGGACTCCATGGACATTGAACTTAAGTGACCCCACTTGGTTTTCTTCTAGATTTGGTCAAAATGCTGATGGTATGTGAAGTGAATGAGCCATGAGGAGTCATTTTGGCACTGGAAGACCTGTGCTGGCCCTTTTGAATGTTGCCATTCACCAACACACTCAGTTCCCCAGGCTTCACATACACTTTCAGACATATGTGCTGCCAGAGCCCACAGAATCCATGGTAGCTGAAAATGGCTTGGGCGCTGATCTTCTCTCTGGATGTGGAATTGTTAGCGCCTGGAATGAGGATCGGCATCCTTGTTTTGTGTGGATGCTCAACATGCTTGATTTCATCCTCCTGGGCTCCATGGACATTGGACAAGAAGTGACCCCACTTGGTTTTCTTCTAGATTTGGTCAAAATGCTGATGGTATATGAAGATCCTGAGCCATGAGGAGTCGTTTTGGCACTTGAAGACCTATGCTGCCCATTTTGATTGTTGCCATTCAGCAACACACTCAGTTCCACAGGCATCACATACACTTTCAGGCATATGTGCTGCCAGAGCCAACAGAATCCATGGTAGCTGAAAATGGCTTGGGCGCTGAACTTCTCTCTGGATGTGGAGTTGTTAGCGCCTGGAATGAGGATCGGAATCCTTGTTTAGTGTGGGTGCTCAACATGCTTGATTTCATCATCCTGATCTCCATGGACATTAGATGTTAAGTGACCCCACTTGGTTTTCTCCTAGGTCTGGTCGAAAAGCTGATGGTATGTGAAGTTCCTGAGCCTTGTGGAGCTCTTTTGGCACTGGAAGACCTGTGCTGCCCATTTCGAATGGTGCCATTCACCAACACACTCAGTTCCCCAGGCATCACATACACTTTCAGGCATATGTGCTGCCAGAGCCATCATGTTGCATGGTAGCTGAAAATGGCTTGGGCGCTGAACGTCTCTCTGCAGGTGGAGCTGTTGGCGCCTGGAATGAGGATCGGCATCCTTGTTTAGTGTGGGTGCTCAACATGCTTGATTTCATCATCCTGATCTCCATGGACATTAGATGTTAAGTGACCCCACTTGGTTTTCTCCTAGGTTTGGTCGAAAAGCTGATGGTATGTGAAGTTCCTGAGCCTTGTGGAGCTCTTTTGGCACTGGAAGACCTGTGCTGCCCATTTCGAATGGTGCCATTCACCAACACACTCAGTTCCCCAGGCATCACATACACTTTCAGGCATATGTGCTGCCAGAGCCATCATGTTGCATGGTAGCTGAAAATGACTTGGGCGCTGAACGTGTTTCTGCATGTGGAGTTGTTGGCGCCTGGAATGAGGATCGGCATCCTTGTTTAGTGTGGGTGCTCAACATGCTTGATTTCATCATCCTGATCTCCATGGACATTAGATGTTAAGTGACCCCACTTGGTTTTCTCCTAGGTTTGGTCGAAAAGCTGATGGTATGTGAAGTGAATGAGCCACGATGAGTCATTTTTGCACTGGAAGACCTGTGCTGCCCCTTTCGATTGTTGCCATTCACAAACACACTCATTTCCACAGGCATCACATACACTTTCAGGCATATGTGCTGCCAGAGCCAGCAGAATCCATGGTAGCTGAAAATGGCTTGGGCGCTGAACTTCTCTCTGCATGTGGGGTTCTTAGTGCCTGGAATGAGGATCGGCATCCTTGTTTTGTGTGGGTGCTCAACATGCTTGTTTTCATCATCCTGGGCTCCATGGACATTGGACATTATGTTACCCCATTTGGTTTTCCTCAACATCTGGTCAAAAGGCTGATGGTATGTGAAGATCCTGAGCCACGTGTGGTAATTTTGGCACTGGAAGACCTATGCTGCTCCTTTCGAATGTTGCCATTCACCAAGACACTGATTTCCCTAGGCATCACATACACTTTCAGGCATATGTGCTGCCAGAGCCATCATGTTGCATGGTAGCTGAAAATGGCTTGGGCGCTGAACTTCTCTCTGGATGTGGAGTTGTTAGCGCCTGGAATGAGGATCGGCATCCTTGTTTTGTGTGGGTGCTCAACATGCTTGATTTCATCATCTTTGGCTCCATGGACATTGGAAGTTATGTGACCCCCCTTGGTTTTCTTCTAGATCCTATCGAAAACCTGATGGTATGTGAAATTCCTGTGCCAAAGGAGTCATTTTGGCGCTGGAAGAACTTTGCTGCTCCTTTCGAATGTTGCCATTCACCAACAAACTCAGTTCCCCAGGCATCACATACACTTTCAGGCATATGTGCTGCCAGAGCCAACAGAATCCATGGTAGCTGAAAATGGCTTGGGCACTGAACTTCTCTCTGAATGTGGAGTTGTTAGCGCCTGGAATGAGGATCGGCATCCTTGTTTTGTGTTAATGCTCAACATTGTTGTTTTCATCATCCTGTTCCATGGACATTGGACGTTAAGTGACCCTACTTGGTTCTCTTCTAGATCTGGTCGAAAATTGATGGTATGTGAAGTGAATGAGCCACGTGGAATCGTTTTGGCACTGGAAGAACTGTGCCGCCCTTTTCGATAGTTGCCATTCACCAACACACTCAGTTCCCCAGGCATCACATACACTTTCACACTTATGTGCTGCCAGAGCCAACAGAATCCATGGAAGCTGAAAATGGCTTGGGCGCTGAAATTCTCTCTCGATGTGGAGTTGTTAGCGCCTGGAATGAGGATCGGCATCCTTGTTTTGTGTGGGTGCTCAACATGCTTGATTTCATCATCCTGGGCTCCATGGACATTGGACGTTAAGTGACCCGTTAGCATTTCAACTAGATATGCTTGAAAAGCTGATGGTATGTAAAGATCCTGAGATGCTACAGTCGTTTGGGCACTGGAAGACCTGTGCTGCCCCTTTCGATTGTTGCCATTCACCAACACCGTCAGTTCTTCAGGCATCACATACACTTTCAGGCTTATGTGCTGTCATAGCCAACAGAATCCATGGTAGCTGAAAATGTCTTGGGCGCTGAACTTCTCTCTGGATGTGGAGTTGCTAGCGCCTGGAATGAGGATCGGCATCCTTGTTTTGTGTTTGTGCTCAAAATGCTTGATTTCATCATCCTGGGCTTCATGGACATTTCGATGTTAAGTGACCCGTCAGCATTTCAACTAGATATGCTTGAAAAGCTGATGATATGTGAAGTTCCTGAGCCACGTGGAGTCGTTTGCGCACAGGTATACCCGTTCTGCCAATTTCGATTGTTGCCATTCACCCAGACACCCAGTTCCCAAGGCATCACATACACTTTCAGGCATATGTGCTGCCAGAGCCAACAGAATCCATGGTAGCTGAAAATGACTTGGGCGCTGAACTTCTCTCTAAATGTGGAGTTGTTAGCGCCTGGAATGAGGATCGGCATCCTTGTTTTGTTTTGGTGCTCAACATGCTTGTTTTCATCATCCTGGGCTCCATGGACATTGGAAGGTAAGTGATCGCGTTTCATTTTCTTCTAGACCTGGGCGAAAGGCTGATGGTACGTGAAGTTCCTGAGCCACGTGGAGTCGTTTGGGCAGTGGAAGACCTGTGCTGCCATTTTCGATTGTTGCCATTCACCAACACACTCCGTTTCACAAGCATCACATACACTTTCAGGCATATGTGCTGCCAGAGCCAACAGAATCCATGGTAGCTGAAAATGGCTTGGGCGCTGAACTTCTCTCTGGATGTGGAGTTGTTAGCGCCTGGAATGAGGATCTGCATCCTTGTTTTGTGTGGGTGCTCAACATGCTTGATTTCATCCTACTTGGCTCCATGGACATTGGACGTTAAGTGACCCAATTTTGTTTTATTCAAGTTCTGGTCGAAAGTCTGATGGTATGTGAATTTCCTGAGCCACGAGAGTCATTTTGACATGGAAAAACTGTGCTGGCCCTTTCGAATGTTGCCATTCACCAACACACTCAGTAACCTAGGCATCACATACACTTTCAGGCATATGTGCTGCCAGAGCCAGCAGAATCCATGGTAGCTGAAAATGGCTTGGTCGCTGAACTTCTCTCTGGATGTGTAGTTATTAGAGCCTGGAATGAGGATCGGCATCCTTGTTTTGTGTGGGTGCTCAACATGCTTGATTTCATCCTCCTGGGCTCCATGGACATTGGACGTTAAGTGACCCGTCAGCATTTCAATTAGATATGCTTCAAAAGCTCATGATATGTGAAGTTCCTGAGCCATGTGGAGTCGATTGGGCACTGGAAGTCCTGTTCTGCCAATTTAGATAGTTGTCATTCACCAACACACTCAGTAACCTAGGCATCACATACACTTTCAGGCATATGTGCTGCCAGAGCCAACAGAATCCATGGTAGCTGAAAATGGCTTGGGCGCTGAACTTCTCTCTGCATGTGGGTTTCTTAGTGCCTGGAATGAGGATCGGCATCCTTGTTTTGTGTGGGTGCTCAACATGCTTGATTTCATCATCCTGGGCTCCATGGACATTGGACGTTAAGTGACCCCATTTGGTTTTCCTCCACATCTGGTCAAAAGGCTGATGGTATGTGAAGATCCTGAGCCACGTGTGGTCATTTTGGCACTGGAAGACCTGTGCTGCTCCTTTCGAATGTTGCCATTCACCAACACACTCATTTCCCCTGGCATCACATACACTTTCAAGCTTATGTGCTGCCAGAGCCAACAGAATCCATGGTAGCTGAAAATGGCTTGGGCGCTGAACTTCTCTCTGGATGTGGAGTTGTTACCGCCTGGAATGAGGAACTGCATCCTTTTTTTTGTGTGGGTGCTCAACTTGCTTGATTTCATCATACTGGGCTCCATGGACATTGGACGTTACGTGATCGCCTTTAATTTTCTTCTAGATCTGGTCGAAAGGCTGATGGTATGTGAAGTTCCTGAGCCACGTGTAGTCGTTTGGGCACTGGAAGACCTGTGCTGCCATTTTGGATTGTTGCCATTCACCAACACACTCCGTTTCACAAGCATCACATACACTTTCAGGCATATGTGCTGCCAGAGCCAACAGAATCCATGGTAGCTGAAAATGGCTTGGGCGCTGAACTTCTCTCTGGATGTGGAGTTGTTAGCGCCTGGAATGAGGATCTGCATCCTTGTTTTGTGTGGGTGCTCAACATGCTTGATTTCATCATCCTGCGCTCCATGGACATTGGAACTTAAGTGACCCCACTTGGTTTAATTCTAGATCTGGTCGTAAGGCTGATGGTATGTGAAGGTCCTGAGCCATGAGGAGTCGTTTTGGCACTGGAAGACGTATGCTGCCCCTTTCGATTGTTGCCATTCACCAACACACTCAGTTCCCCAGTCATCACATACACTTTCAGGCATATGTGCTGCCAGAGCCAACAGAATCCATGGTAGCTGAAAATGGCTTGGGCGCTGAACTTCTCTCTGCTTGTGGAGCTGTTGGCGCCTGGAATGACGATCGGCATCCTTGTTTTGTGTGGGTGCTCAACATGCTTGATTTCATCATCCTGGGCTCCATTGGACCTTAAGTGACCCCACTTGGTTTCTTCTAGATCTGGTCGAAAATCTGATGGTATGTGAAGTTCCTGAGACACGAGGAGTCATTTTGACATGGAAAACCTGTGCTGCGCCTTTCGAATATTACCATTCACCAACACACTCAGTTCCCTAGGCATCACATACACTTTCAGGCATATGTGCTGCCAGAGCCAACAGAATCCATGGTAGCTGAAAATGGCTTGGGCGCTGAATTTCTCTCTGCATGTGGAGTTATTAGCGCCTGGAATGAGGATCTGCATCCTTGTTTTGTGTGAGTGCTCAACATGCTTGATTTCATCATCCTGGGTTCCATGGACATTGGAACTAAAGTTTCCCCTCAGGATTTCAACTAGATATGCTTGAAAAGCTGATGATATGTGAAATTCCTGAGCTATGTTGAGTCGTTTGGGCACTGGTAGACCTGTTCTGCCAATTTCGATTGTTGCCATTCACCAACACACTCTGTTCCCCAGGCATCACATACACTTTCAGGCATATGTGCTGCCAGAGCCAACAGAATTCATGGTAGCTGAAAATGGCTTGGGCACTGAAATTGTCTCTGGATGTGGAGTTGTTAGCACCTGGAATGAGGATCGGAATCCTTGTTTTGTTTGGGTGCTGAACATGTTGATTTCATCATCCTGGGCTTCATGGACATTGGACCTTAAGTGGCGCCCCTTGGTTTTCTTCTAAATCTGGTCAAAATCTGATGATATGTGAAGTTCCTGAGCCTCTAGCAGCTCTTTTGGCACTGGAAGCACTGTGCTGCGCCTTTCGATTGTTGCCATTCACCAACACACTCAGTTGCCCAGGCATCACATACACTTTCAGGCATATGTACTGCCAGAGCCAACAGAATCCATGGTAGCTGAAAATGGCTTGGGCGCTGAACTTGTCTCTGGATGTGGAGTTGTTAGCGCCTGGAATGAGGATCGGCATTCTTGTTTTGTGTGGGTGCTCAACATGGTTGATTTCATCATCCTGGGGTCCATGGACATTGGAGCTTAAGTGACCCCACTTGGTTTTATTCAAGTTCTGGTCGAAATTCTCAGGTATGTGAATTTCCTGAGCCACGAGGAGTCGATTTGACATGGAAGACCTGTGCTGCGCCTTTCGAATGTTGCCATTCACCAAAACACTCAGTTCCCTAGGCATCACATACACTTTCAGGCATATGTGCTGCCAGAGCCATCATGTTGCATGGTAGCTGAAAATGGCTTGGGCGCTGAACTTCTCTCTGAATGTGTAGTTATTAGCGCCTGGAATGAGGATCGGCATCCTTGTTTTGTGTGGGTGCTCAACATGCTTGATTTCATCCTCCTGGGCTCCATGGACATTGGACGTTAAGTGATCCGTCAGCATTTCAATTAGATATGCTTCAAAAGCTCATGATATGTGAAGTTCCTGAGCCATGTGGAGTCGATTGGGCACTGGAAGACCTGTTCTGCCAATTTAGATAGTTGTCATTCACCAACACACTCAGTAACCTAGGCATCACATACACTTTCAGGCATATGTGCTGCCAGAGCCAACAGAATCCATGGTAGCTGAAAATGGCTTGGGCGCTGAACTTCTCTCTGCATGTGGGGTTCTTAGTGCCTGGAATGAGGATCGGCATCCTTGTTTTGTGTGGGTGCTCAACATGCTTGATTTCATCATCCTGGGCTCCATGGACATTGGACGTTAAGTGACCCCATTTGATTTTCCTCCACATCTGGTCAAAAGGCTGATGGTATGTGAAGATCCTGAGCCACGTGTGGTCATTTTGGCACTGGAAGACCTGTGCTGCTCCTTTCGAATGTTGCCATTCACCAACACACTCATTTCCCCAGGCATCACATACACTTTCAAGCTTATGTGCTGTCAGAGCCAACAGAATCCATGGTAGTTGAAAATGGCTTGGGCGCTGAACTTGTCTTTGGATGTGGAGTTGTTAGCGCCTGGAATGAGGATCGGCATCCTTGTTTTGTGTGGGTGCTCAACATGCTTGATTTCATCATCCTGCGCTCCATTGGACCTTAAGTGACCCCACTTGGTTTTCTTCTAGATCTGGTCAAAAATCTGATGGTATGTGAAGTCCCTGAGCCACGAGGAGTCATTTTGGCACTGGAAGACCTATGCTGCCGCTTTGGAATGTTGCCATTGACCAACACACTCTGTTCCCCAGACATCACATACACTTTCAGGCATATGTGCTGCCAGAGCCAACAGAATCCATGGTAGCTGAAAATGGCTTGGGCGCTGAACTTCTCTCTGGATGTGGAGTTGTTAGCACCTGGAATGAGGATCGGCATCCTTGTTTTGTGTGGGTGCTCAACATGCTTGATTTCATCAGACTGGGCTCCATGGACATTGGACGTTAAGTGACCCCACTTGGTTTTCTTCTAGATTTAGTCAAAAGGCTGATGGTATGTGAAGAACCTGAGCCAAGAGGAGTCGTATTGTCACTGGAAGACCTATGCTGCTCCTTTCGAATGGTGCCATTCACCAACACACTCAGTTCCCCAGGCATCACATACACTTTCAGGCATATGTGCTGCCAGAGCCAACAGAATCCATGGTAGCTGAAAATGGCTTGGGCGCTGAACTTCTTTCTTAATGTGGAGTTGTTAGCGCCTGGAATGAGGATCTGCATCCTTGTTTTGTGTGGGTGCTCAACATGCTTGTTTGCATCATCCTGGTCTCCATGGACATTGGAACTTAAGTGACCCCACTTGGTTTTCTTCTAGATCTGGTCGAAAGGCTGATGGTATGTGAAGTTCCTGAGCCATGAGGAGTCGTTTTGGCACTGGAAGAACTCTGCTTCTCCTTTCGATTGTTGCCATTCACCAACACACTCAGTTCCCCAGGCATCACATACACTTTCACACTTATGTGCTGCCAGAGCCATCATGTTGCATGGTAGCTGAAAATGGCTTGGGCGCTGAACTTTCTCTGGATGTGGAGTTGTTAACGCCTGGAATGAGGATCGGCATCCTTGTTTTGTGTGGGTGCTCAACATGCTTGATTTCATCCTCCTGGGTTCCATGGACATTGGACCTTAAGTGACCCCACTTGGTTTTATTCAAGTTCTGGTCGAAATTCTCAGGCATGTGAATTTCCTGAGCCACGAGGAGTCGATTTGACATGGAAGACCTGTGCTGCCCAACTCGAATGGTGCCATTCAGCAACACACTCAGTTCCCCAGGCATCACATTCACTTTCAGGCATATGTGCTGCCAGAGCCAACAGAATCCATGGAAGCTGAAAATGGCTTGGGCGCTGAACTTGTCTCTGGATGTGGAGTTGTTAGCGCCTGGAATGAGGATCGGCATCCTTGATTTGTGTGGATGCTCAACATGCTTGATTTCATCATCCTGGGCTCCATGGACCTTAAGTGACCCCACTTGGTTTTCTTCTAGATCTGGTCGAAAGGCTGATCGTATGTGAAGATCCTGAGCCACGAGGAGTCGTTTTGTCACTTGAAGACCTTTGCTGCCCCTTTCTATTGTTGCCATTCACCAACACACTCAGTTCCCCAGGCATCACATACACTTTCAGGCATATGTGCTGCCAGAGCCAACAGAATCCATGGTAGCTGAAAATGTCTTGGGCGCTGAACTTCTCTCTGGATGTGGAGTTGTTAGCGCCTGGAATGAGGATCGGCATCCTTGTTTTGTGTGGATGCTCAACATGCTTGATTTCATCAGACTGGGCTCCATGGACATTGGACAAGAAGTGACCCCACTTGGTTTTCTTCTAGATCTTTTGAAAAGGCTGATGGTATGTGAGGTTCCTGAGACACGAGGAGTCGTTTTGGCACTGGAAGACATATGCTGGCCCTTTTGAATGGTGCTATTCACCAACATATTCATTTCCCCAACATCACATACACTTTCAGGCATATGTGCTGCCAGAGCCAACAGAATCCATGGTAGCTGAAAATGGCTTGGGCGCTGAACTTCTCTCTGAATGTGGAGTTGTTAGCGCCTGGAATGAGGATCGGCATCCATGTTTTGTGTGGGTGCTCAACATGCTTGATTTCATCATCCTGGCCTCCATTGGAACTTAAGTGACCCCACTTGGTTTTCTTCTAGATCTGGTCAAAAATCTGATGGTATGTGAAGTCCCTGAGCCACGAGGAGTCGTTTTGGCACTGGAAGACCTGTGCTGCCCCTTTGCAATGTTGCCATTGACCAACACACTCTGTTCCCCAGGCATCACATTCACTTTCAGGCATATGTGCTGCCAGAGCCAACAGAATCCATGGTAGCTGAAAATGTCTTGGGCGCTGAACTTCTCTCTGGATGTGGAGTTGTTAGCACCTGGAATGAGGATCGGCATCCTTGATTTGTGTGGGTGCTCAACATGCTTGATTTCATCATCCTGGGCTCCATGGACATTGAACTTAAGTGACCCCACTTGGTTCTCTTCTAGATTTGGTCAAAATGCTGATGGTATATGAAGATCCTGAGCCATGAGGAGTCGTTTTGGCACTGGAAGACCTATGCTGCCCCATTCGATTGTTGCCATTCAGCAACACACTCAGTTCCCCAGGCATCACATACACTTTCAGGCATATGTGCTGCCAGAGCCAACAGAATCCATGGTAGCTGAAAATGGCTTGGGCGCTGAACTTCTCTCTGGATGTGGAGTTGTTAGCGCCTGGAATGAGGATCGGCATCCTTGTTTTGTGTGGGTGCTCAACATGCTTGATTTCATCATCCTGGGCTCCATGGACATTGAACTTAAGTGACCCCACTTGGTTCTCTTCTAGATTTGGTCAAAATGCTGATGGTATATGAAGATCCTGAGCCACGAGGAGTCGTTTTGTCACTTGAAGACCTATGCTGCTCCTTTCGAATGGTGCCATTCACCAACACACTCATTTCCCCAGGCATCACATACACTTTCAGGCATATGTGCTGCCAGAGCCATCATGTTGCATGGTAGCTGAAAATGGCTGGGGCGCTGAACTTCTCTCTGGATGTGGAGTTGTTAGCACCTGGAATGAGGATCGGCATCCTTGTTTTGTGTGGGTGCTCAACATGCTTGATTTCATCATCCTGGGCTCCATGGACATTGGACAAGAAGTGACCCCAGTTGGTTTTCCTCTAGATCTGGTTGAAAAGGTGATGGTATGTGAGGTTCCTGAGACACGAGGAGTCATTTTGGCACTGGAAGACCTATGCTGGCCCTTTTGAATGGTGCTATTCACCAACATATTCATTTCCCCAACATCACATACACTTTCAGGCTTATGTGCTGCCAGAGCCAACAGAATCCATGGTAGCTGAAAATGGCTTGGGCGCTGAACTTCTCTCTGAATGTGGAGTTGTTAGCGCCTGGAATGAGGATCGGCATCCTTGTTTTGTGTGGATGCTCAACATGCTTGATTTCATCATCCTGGGCTCCATTGGACCTTAAGTGACCCCACTTGGTTTTCTTCTAGATCTGGTCGAAAGGCTGATGGTATGTGAAGATCCTGAGCCACGAGGAGTCGTTTTGGCACTGGAAGACCTATGCTGGCCCTTTTGAATGATGTCATTCACCAACACACTCAGTTCCCCAGGCATCACATACACTTTCAGGCTTATGTGCTGCCAGAGCCAACAGAATCCATGGTAGCTGAAAATGGCTTGGGCGCTGAACTTCTCTCTGGATGTGGAGTTGTTAGCGCCTGGAATGAGGATCGGCATCCTTGTTTTGTGTGGGTGCTCAACATGCTTGATTTCATCATCCTGGGCTCCATGGACATTGAACTTAAGTGACCCCACTTGGTTTTCTACTAGATTTAGTCAAAAGGCAGATGGTATGTGAAGAACCTGAGCCAAGAGGAGTCGTTTTGTCACTTGAAGACCTATGCTGCTCCTTTCGAATGGTGCCATTCAGCAACACACTCAGTTCCCCAGGCATCACATAAACTTTCAGGCATATGTGCTGCCAGAGCCATCATGTTGCATGGTAGCTGAAAATGGCTTTGGCGCTGAACTTCTCTCTGGATGTGGAGTTGTTAGCGCCTGGAATGAGGATCGGCATCATTGTTTTGTGTGGGTGCTCAACATGCTTGTTTGTATCATCCTGGTCTCCATGGACATTGGAACTTAAGTGACCCCACTTGGTTTTCCTCTAGATCTGGTCGAACGACTGATGGTATGTGAAGTTCCTGAGCCATGAGGAGTCGTTTTTGCACTGGAAGAACTCTGCTTCTCCTTTCGATTGTTGCCATTCAGCAACAAACTCAGTTCCCCAGGCATCACATACACTTTCAGGCATATGTGCTGCCAGAGCCAGCAGAATCCATGGTAGGTGAACATGGCTTGGGCGCTGAACTTTCTCTGGATGTGGAGTTGTTAGCGCCTGGAATGAGGATCGGCATCCTTGTTTTGTGTGGGTGCTCAACATATTTGATTTCATCATACTGGGCTCCATGGACATTTTACCTTAAGTGACCCCACTTGGTTTTCTTCTAGATCTGGTCAAAAGGCTGATGGTATGTGAAGATCCTGAGCCACGAGGAGTCGTTTTGGCACTTGAAGACCTATGCTGCTCCTTTCGAATGGTGCCATTCACCAACACACTCAGTTCCCCAGGCATCACATACACTTTCAGGCATATGTGCTGCCAGAGCCATCATGTTGCATGGTAGCTGAAAATGGCTTGGGCGCTGAACTTCTCTCTGAATGTGGAGTTGTTAGCGCCTGGAATGAGGATCGGCATCCTTGTTTTGTGTGGGTGCTCAACATGCTTGATTGTATCATCCTGGTCTCCATGGACATTGGAACTTAAGTGACCCCAGTTGGTTTTCTTCTAGATCTGGTCGAAAGACTGATGGTATGTGAAGAACCTGAGCCATGAGGATTCGTTTTGGCACTGGAAGAACTCTGCTTCTCCTTTCGATTGTTGCCATTCAGCAACACACTCAGTTCCCCAGGCATCACATACACTTTCAGGCATATGTGCTGCCAGAGCCATCATGTTGCATGGTAGCTGAAAATGGCTTGGGCGCTGAACTTTCTCTGGATGTTGAGTTGTTAGCGCCTGGAATGAGGATCGGCATCCTTGTTTTGTGTGGGTGCTCAACATGCTTGATTTCATCATCCTGGGCTCCATGGACATTGGACCTTAAGTGACCCCACTTGGTTTTCTTCTAGATCTGGTCGAAAAGGTGATGGTATGTGAAGTTCCTGAGCCACGAGGAGTCGTTTTGGCACTGGAAGACCCATGCTGGCCCTTTCGAATGGTGCCATTCACCAAAATATTCATTTCCCCAACATCACATACACTTTCAGGCATATGTGCTGCCAGAGCCAACAGAATCCATGGTAGCTGAAAATGTCTTGGGCGCTGAACTTCTCTCTGTATCTGGAGTTGTTAGCGCCTGGAATGAGGATCGGCATCCTTGTTTTGTGTGGGTGCTCAACATGCTTGATTTCATCATCCCTGTCTCCATGGACATTGGACGTTAAGTGACCCCACTTGGGTTTCTTCTAGATCTGGTCAAAAATCTGAGGGTATGTGAAGTCCCTGATCCACGAGGATTCGTTTTGGCACTGGAAGACCTTTGCTGCCCCTTTCGAATGGTGCCATTCAGCAACACACTCAGTTCCCCAGGCATCACATACACTTTCAGGCATATGTGCTGCCAGAGCCAACAGAATCCATGGTAGGTGAACATGGCTTGGGCGCTGAACTTTCTCTGGATGTGGAGTTGTTAGCGCCTGGAATGAGGATCGGCATCCTTGTTTTGTGTGGGTGCTCAACATGCTTGATTTCATCATACTGGGCTCCATGGACATTTTACCTTAAGTGACCCCACTTGGTTTTCTTCTAGATCTGGTCGAAAGGCTGATCGTATGTGAAGATCCTGAGCCACGAGGAGTCGTTTTGTCACTTGAAGACCTATACTGCTCCTTTCGAATTTTGCCATTCACCAACACACTCAGTTTCCCAGGCATCACATACACTTTCAGGGATATGTGCTGCCAGAGCCATCATGTTGCATGGTAGCTGAAAATGGCTTGGGCGCTGAACTTCTCTCTGGATGTGGAGTTGTTAGCGCCTGGACTGAGGATCTGCATCCTTGTTTTGTGTGGATGCTCTACATGCTTGATTTCATCATCCTGGGCTCCATGGACATTGGACCTTAAGTGACCCCACTTGGTTTTCCTCTAGATCTTTTCGAAATCCTGATGGTATGTGAAGTCCCTGATGCATGAGGCGTCGTTTGGCACTGGAAAACCTGTGCTGCCCATTTCGAATGGTGCCATTCACCAAAACACTCTGTTCCCCAGGCATCACATACACTTTCAGGCATATGTGCTGCCAGAGCCATCATGTTGCATGGTAGCTGAAAATGGCTTGGGCGCTGAACTTCTCTCTGAATGTGGAGTTGTTAGCGCCTGGAATGAGGATCGGCATCCTTGTTTTGTGTGGATGCTCAACATGCTTGATTTCATCATCCTGGGCTCCATGGACATTTTACCTTAAGTGACCCCACTTGGTTTTCTTCTAGATCTGGTCGAAAAGGTGATGGTATGTGAAGATCCTGAGCCATGAGGAATCGTTTTGGCACTGGAAGACCTATGCTGCCCCTTTTGAATGGTGTCATTCAGCAACACACTCAGTTCCCCAGGCATCACATACAATTTCAGGCTTATATGCTTCCAGAGCCAACAGAATCCATGGTAGCTGAAAATGGCTTGGGCGCTGAACTTCTCTCTGGATGTGGAGTTGTTAGCGCAAGGAATGAGGATCGGCATCCTTGTTTTGTGTGGGTGCTCAACATGCTTGATTTCATCATACTGGGCTTCAGGACATTGGAACTTAAGTGACCCCACTTGGTTTTCTTCTAGATTTGTTCGAAAGGCTGATGGTATGTGAAGATCCTGAGCCATGAGGAGTTGTTTTGGCACTGGAAGAACTCTGCTTCTCCTTTCGATTGTTGCCATTCAGCAACACACTCAGTCCCCAGGCATCACAGACACTTTCAGGCTTATGTGCTGCCAGAGCCAACAGAATCCATGGTAGCTGAAAATGGCTTGGGCGCTGAACTTTCTCTGGATGTGGAGTTGTTAGCGCCTGGAATGAGGATCGGCATCCTTGTTTTGTGTGGGTGCTCAACATGCTTGATTTCATCATACTGGGCTCCATGGACATTTTACCTTAAGTGACCCCACTTGGTTTTCTTCTAGATCTGGTCGAAAAGGTGATGGTATGTGAAGTTCCTGAGACACGAGGAGTCATTTTGGCACTGGAAGACCTATGCTGGCCCTTTTGAATGGTGCCATTCACCAAAATATTCATTTCCCCAACATCACATACACTTTCAGGCATATGTGCTGCCAGAGCCAGCAGAATCCATGGTAGCTGAAAATGTCTTGGGCGCTGAACTTCTCTCTGGATGTGGAGTTGTTAGCGCCTGGAATGAGGATCGGCATCCTTGTTTTGTGTGGGTGCTCAGCATGCTTGATTTCATCATCCTGGCCTCCATGGACATTAACCTTAAGTGACCCCACTTGGTTTTCTTCTAATTTGGTCAAAATGCTGATGGTATGTGAAGTTCCTGATCCACGAGGATTCGTTTTGTCACTTGAAGACCTATGCTGCTCCTTTCGAATGGTGCCATTCACCAACACACTCAGTTCCCCAGGCATCACATACACTTTCAGGCATATGTGCTGCCAGAGCCAGCAGAATCCATGGTAGCTGAAAATGGCTTTGGCGCTGAACTTCTCTTTGGATGTGGACTTGTTAGCGCCTGGAATGAGGAACGGCATCCTTGTTTTGTGTGGATGCTCAACATGCTTGATTGCATCATCCTGGGCTCCAAGGACATTGGAACTTAAGTGACCCCACTTGATTTTCTTCTAGATCTGGTCGAAAAGGTGATGGTATGTTTAGTTCCTGAGCCACGAGGAGTCGTTTTGGCACTGGAAGACCCATGCTGGCTCTTTCGAATGGTGCCATTCAGCAAAATATTCCTTTCCCCAATATCACATACACTTTCAGGCATATGTGCTGCCAGAGCCAACAGAATCCATGGTAGCTGAAAATGGCTTGGGCGCTGAACTTCTCTCTGGATGTGGAGTTGTTAGCGCCTGGAATGAGGATCGGCATCCTTGTTTTGTGTGGGTGCTCAACATGCTTGATTTCATCATCCCTGTCTCCATGGACATTGGACGTTAAGTGACCCCACTTGGGTTTCTTCTAGATCTGGTCAAAAATCTGAGGGTATGTGAAGTCCCTGATCCACGAGGATTCGTTTTGGCACTGGAAGACCTTTGCTGCCCCTTTCGAATGGTGCCATTCAGCAACACACTCAGTTCCCCAGGCATCACATACACTTTCAGGCATATGTGCTGCCAGAGCCAACAGAATCCATGGTAGGTGAACATGGCTTGGGCGCTGAACTTTCTCTGGATGTGGAGTTGTTAGCGCCTGGAATGAGGATCGGCATCCTTGTTTTGTGTGGGTGCTCAACATGCTTGATTTCATCATACTGGGCTCCATGGACATTTTACCTTAAGTGACCCCACTTGGTTTTCTTCTAGATCTGGTCGAAAGGCTGATCGTATGTGAAGATCCTGAGCCACGAGGAGTCGTTTTGTCACTTGAAGACCTATACTGCTCCTTTCGAATGGTGCCATTCACCAACACACTCAGTTACCCAGGCATCACATACACTTTCAGGAATATGTGCTGCCAGAGCCATCATGTTGCATGGTAGCTGAAAATGGCTTGGGCGCTGAACTTCTCTCTGGATGTGGAGTTGTTAGCGCCTGGACTGAGGATCTGCATCCTTGTTTTGTGTGGATGCTCTACATGCTTGATTTCATCATCCTGGGCTCCATGGACATTGGACCTTAAGTGACCCCACTTGGTTTTCTTCTAGATCTTTTCGAAATCCTGATGGTATGTGAAGTCCCTAATGCATGAGGCGTATTTTGGCACTGGAAAACCTGTGCTGCCCATTTCGAATGGTGCCATTCAGCAACACACTCTGTTCCCCAGGCATCACATACACTTTCAGGCATATGTGCTGCCAGAGACAACATCATGTTGCATGGTAGCTGAAAATGGCTTGGGCGCTGAACTTCTCTCTGAATGTGGAGTTGTTACCGCCTGGAATGAGGATCGGCATCCTTGTTTTGTGTGGGTGCTCAACATGCTTGATTTCATCATACTGGGCTCCAAGGACATTTTACCTTATGTGACCCCACTTGGTTTTCTTCTAGATCTGGTCGAAAAGGTGATGGTATGTGAAGTTCCTGAGACACGAGGAGTCATTTTGGCACTGGAAGACCTATGCTGGCCCTTTCGAATGGTGCCATTCACCAAAATATTCATTTCCCCAGGCATCACATACACTTTCAGGCATATGTGCTGCCAGAGCCAGCAGAATCCATGGTAGCTGAAAATGTCTTGGGCGCTGAACTTCTCTCTGGATGTGGAGTTGTTAGCGCCTGGAATGAGGATCGGCATCCTTGTTTTGTGTGGGTGCTCAGCATGCTTGTTTTCATCATCCTGGCCTCCATGGACATTAACCTTAAGTGACCCCACTTGGTTTTCTTCTAATTTGGTCAAAATGCTGATGGTATGTGAAGTTCCTGAGCCAAGAGGAGTCGTTTTGTCACTTGAAGACCTATGCTGCTCCTTTCGAATGGTGCCATTCACCAACACACTCAGTTCCCCAGGCATCACATACACTTTCAGGCATATGTGCTGCCAGAGCCAGCAGAATCCATGGTAGCTGAAAACGGCTTTGGCGTTGAACTTCTCTTTGGATGTGGACTTGTTAGCGCCTGGAATGAGGAACGGCATCCTTGTTTTGTGTGGATGCTCAACATGCTTGATTGCATCATCCTGGGCTCCAAGGACATTGGAACTTAAGTGACCCCACTTGATTTTCTTCTAGATCTGGTCGAAAGACTGATGGTATGTGAAGTTCCTGAGCCTCGAGGAGTCGTTTTGGCACTGGAAGACCTCTGCTGCCCCTTTCGATTGTTGCCATTCAGCACCACACTCAGTTCCTCAGGCATCACATACACTTTCAGGCTTATGTGCTGCCAGAGCCAACAGAATCCATGGTAGCTGAAAATGGCTTGGGCGCTGAACTTCTCTCTGGATGTGGAGTTGTTAGCGCCTGGATGGCCCTTTCGAATGGTGCCATTCACCAAAATATTCAGTTCCCCAACATCACATACACTTTCAGGCATATGTGCTGCCAGAGCCAGCAGAATCCATGGTAGCTGAAAATGGCTTGGGCGCTGAACTTCTCTCTGGATGTGGAGTTGTTAGCGCCTGGAATGAGGATCGGCATCCTTGTTTTGTGTGGATGCTCAACATGCTTGATTTCGTCATCCTGGGCTCCATTGGACCTTAAGTGACCCCACTTGGTTTTCTTCTAGATCTGGTCAAAAAGTTGATGGTATGTGAAGTTCCTGAGCCACGAGGAGTCGTTTTGGCACTGGAAGACCTATGCTGCCCCTTTTGAATTGTGTCATTCAGCAACACCCCCAGGCAGCACATACAATTTCAGGCTTATGTGCTGCCAGAGCCAACAGAATCTATGGTAGCTGAAAATGGCTTGGGCGCTGAACTTCTCTCTGGATGTGGAGTTGTTAGCGCCTGGAATGAGGATCGGCATCCTTGTTTTGTGTGGATGCTCAACATGCTTGATTTCATCATCCTGGGTTCCATGACATTGGAACTTAAGTGACCCCGCTTGGTTTTCTTCTAGATTTAGTCAAAATCTGATGATATGTGAAGACCCTGAGCCATGAGGAGTCGTTTTGGCACTGGAAGAACTCTGTTGCCCCTTTCGATTGTTGCCATTCAGCAACACACTCAGTTCCCCAGGCATCACATACACTTTCAGGCATATGTGCTGCCAGAGCCAACAGAATCCATGGTAGCTGAAAATGGCTTGGCCGCTGAACTTTCTCTGGATGTGGAGTTGTTAACACCTGGAATGAGGATCGGCATCCTTGTTTTGTGTGGGTGCTCAACATGCTTGATTTCATCATACTGGGCTCCATGGACATTTTACCTTAAGTGACCCCACTTGGTTTTCTTCTAGATCTGGTCGAAAAGGTGATGGTATGTGAGGTTCCTGAGCCACGAGGAGTCGTTTTGGCACTGGAAGACCTATGCTTGTCCTTTCGAATGGTGCCATTCACCAAAACACTCTGTTCCCCAGGCATCACATACACTTTCAGGCTTATCTGCTGCCAGAGCCAACAGAATCCATGGTAGCTGAAAATGGCTTGGGCGCTGAACTTGTCTCTGAATGTGGAGTTGTTAGCGCCTGGAATGAGGATCGGCATCCTTGTTTTGTGTGGGTGCTCAACATGCTTGATTTCATCATCCTGGGCTCCATGGACATTGGACTTAAGTGACCCCACTAGGTTTTAGTCTAGATTTGGTCAAAAGGCTGATGGTATGTGAAGAGAATGAGACAAGAGGAGTCGTTTTGTCACTTGAAGACCTATGCTGCTCCTTTCGAATGGTGCCATTCACCAACACACACAGTTCCCCAGGCATCACATACACTTTCAGGCTTATGTGCTGCCAGAGCCAGCAGAATCCATGGTAGCTGAAAATGGCTTGGGCGCTAAACTTCTCTCTGGATGTGGAGTTGTTAGCGCCTGGAATGAGGATCGGCATCCTTGTTTTGTGTGGGTGCTCAACATGCTTGGTTTCATCATCCTGGCCTCCATGGACATTGGAACTTAAGTGACCCCACTTGGTTTTCTTCTAGATCTGGTCGAAAGGCTGATGGTATGTGAAGTTCCTGATCCACGAGGAGTCATTTTGGCACTGGAAGACCTCTGCTGCCCGTTTCGATTGTTGCCATTCAGCAACACACTCTGTTCCCCAGGCATCACATACACTTTCAGGCTTATGTGCTGCCAGAGCCATCATGTTGCATGGTAGCTGAAAAAGGCTTGGGCGCTGAACTTCTCTCTGGATGTGGACTTGTTAGCGCCTGGAATGAGGATCGGCATCCTTGTTTTGTGTGGATGCTCAACATGCTTGGTTTCATCATCCTGGGCTCCATGGACATTGGACCTTAAGTGACCCCACTTGGTTTTCTTCTAGATCTGGTCGAAAGGCTGATGGTATGTGAAGTTCCTGATCCACGAGGAGTCATTTTGGCACTTGAAGACCTCTGCTCCCCCTTTCGATTGTTGCCATTCAGCAACACACTCTGTTCCCCAGGCATCACATACACTTTCAGGCATATGTGCTGCCAGAGCCATCATGTTGAATGGTAGCTGAAAATGGCTTGGGCGCTGAACTTCTCTCTGGATGTGGAGTTGTTAGCGCCTGGAATGAGGATCGGCATCCTTGTTTTGTTTGTGTGCTCAACATGCTTGATTTCATCATCCCTGTCTCCATGGACATTGAACTTAAGTGACCCCACTTGGTTTTCTTCTAGATATAGTCAAAAGTCTGATGGTATGTGAAGAACCTGAGCCAAGAGGAGTCGTTTTGTCACTTGAAGACCTATGCTGCTCCTTTCGAATGGTGCCATTCACCAACACACTCAGTTCCCCAGGCATCACATACACTTTCAGACATATGTGCTGCCAGAGCCAGCAGAATCCATGGTAGCTGAAAATGGCTTGGGCGCTGAACTTCTCTCTGGATGTGGAGTTGTTAGCGCCTGGAATGAGGATCGGCATCCTTGTTTTGTGTGGATGCTCAACATGCTTGATTTCATCATCCTGGGCTCCATGGACATTGAACTTAAGTGACCCACTTGGTTTTCTTTTTTTTTTAAAGATTTATTTTTATTATTTTTTTATTGGAACGGCGGATATACAGAGAGGAGAGACAGAGAGGAAGATCTTCCGTCCGATGTTTCAATCCCGAAGTGAGCGGAACGGCCGATACTTTGCCGATCCGAAGCCAGGAGCCTCTTCCGGGTCTCCCACCCGGGTGCAGGTTCCCAAAGCTTTGGGCCGTCCTCGACTGCTTTCCCAGGCCACAGGCAGGGAGCTGGAAGGGAAGCGGGGCTGCCGGGATTAGAACCGGCGCCCATATGGGATCCCGGGCGTGCTAGGCGAGGACCTTTAACCACATGCGCCACGGCGCCGGGCCCCCCACTTGGTTTTCTTCTAGATTTAGTCAAAAGGCTGATGGTATGTGAAGAACCTGAGCCAAGAGGAGTCGTTTTGTCACTTGAAGACCTATGCTGCTCCTTTCGAATGGTGCCATTCACCAACACACTCAGTTCCCCAGGCATCACAGACACTTTCAGGCATATGTGCTGCCAGAGCCAACAGAATCCATGGTAGCTGAAAATGGCTTGGGCGCTGAACTTCTCTCTGGATGTGGAGTTGTTAGCGCCTGGAATGAGGATCGGCATCCTTGTTTTGTGTGGGTGCTCAACATGCTTGATTTCATCATCCTGGCCTCCATGGACATTGGACCTTAAGTGACCCCACTTGGTTTTCTTCTAGATCTGGTCGAAAGGCTGATGGTATGTGAAGTTCCTGATCCACGAGGAATCGTTTTGGCACTGGAAGACCTCTGCTGCCCCTTTCGATTGTTGACATTCAGCAACACACTCTGTTCCCCAGGCATCACATACACTTTCAGGCTTATGTGCTGCCAGAGCCAACAGAATCCATGGTAGCTGAAAATGGCTTGGGCGCTGAACTTCTCTCTGGATGTGGAGTTGTTACCGCCTGGAATGAGGATCGGCATCCTTGTTTTGTTTGGGTGCTCAACATGCTTGATTTCATCATCCCTGTCTCCATGGACATTGAACTTAAGTGACCCCACTTGATTTTCTTCTAGATATAGTCAAAAGTCTGATGATATGTGAATATCCTGAGCCACGAGGAGTCGTTTTGGCACTGGAAGACCTATGCTGCCCCTTTTGAATGGTGTCATTCACGAACACATTCATTTCCCCAACATCACATACACTTTCAGGCTTATGTGCTGCCTGAGCCAACAGAATCCATGGTAGCTGAAAATGGCTTGGGGGCGCTGAACTTCTCTCTGGATGTGGAGTTGTTAGCGCCTGGAATGAGGATCGGCATCCTTGTTTTGTGTGGGTGCTCAACATGCTTGATTACATCATACTGGGCTCCATGGACATTGGAACTTCAGTGACCCCACTTGGTTTTCTTCAAGATTTGGTCAAAATGCTGATGGTACGTGAAGTTCCTGAGCCACGAGGAGTCCTTTTGGCCCTGAAAGAGCAGTGTTGCTGCTTTCGCTTGTTGCCATTCACCAACACACTCAGTTCCCCAGGCATCACATACACTTTCAGGCTTATGTTTCCAGAGCCAACAGAATCCATGGTAGCTGAAAATGTCTTGGGCGCTGAACTTGTCTCTGGATGTGGAGTTGTTAGTGCCTGGAATGAGGATCGGCATCCTTGTTTTGTGTGGGTGCTCAACATGCTTGATTTCATCATCCTGGGCTCCATGGACATTGAAACTTAAGTGACACCTCTTGGTTTTCTTCCAGATTTGTTCAAAATTCTGATGGTATGTGAAGATCCTGAGACACGAGGAGTCATTTTGGCCCTGGAAAACATTTGCTGCTCCTTTCGTTGTTGCCATTATACAAGACACTCAGTTCCCCAGGCATCACATACACTTTCAGGCATATGTGCTGCCAGAGCCAACAGAGTCCATGGTAGCTGAAAATGGCTTGGGCGCTGAACTTCTCTCTGAATGTGGAGTTGTTAGCGCCTGGAATGAGGATCGGCATCCTTGTTTTGTGTGGATGCTCAACATGCTTGATTTCATCATCCTGGGCTCCATTGGACCTTAAGTGACCCCACTTGGTTTTCTTCTAGATCTGGTCGAAAGGCTGATGGTATGTGAAGATCCTGAGCCACGAGGAGTCGTTTTGGCACTGGAAGACCTATGCTGGCCCTTTTGAATGATGTCATTCACCAACACACTCAGTTCCCCAGGCATCACATACACTTTCAGGCTTATGTGCTGCCAGAGCCAACAGAATCCATGGTAGCTGAAAATGGCTTGGGCGCTGAACTTCTCTCTGGATGTGGAGTTGTTAGCGCCTGGAATGAGGATCGGCATCCTTGTTTTGTGTGGGTGCTCAACATGCTTGATTTCATCATCCTGGGCTCCATGGACATTGAACTTAAGTGACCCCACTTGGTTTTCTACTAGATTTAGTCAAAAGGCAGATGGTATGTGAAGAACCTGAGCCAAGAGGAGTCGTTTTGTCACTTGAAGACCTATGCTGCTCCTTTCGAATGGTGCCATTCACCAACACACTCAGTTCCCCAGGCATCACATACACTTTCAGGCATATGTGCTGCCAGAGCCATCATGTTGCATGGTAGCTGAAAATGGCTTTGGCGCTGAACTTCTCTCTGGATGTGGAGTTGTTAGCGCCTGGAATGAGGATCGGCATCATTGTTTTGTGTGGGTGCTCAACATGCTTGTTTGTATCATCCTGGTCTCCATGGACATTGGAACTTAAGTGACCCCACTTGGTTTTCCTCTAGATCTGGTCGAAAGACTGATGGTATGTGAAGTTCCTGAGCCATGAGGAGTCGTTTTGGCACTGGAAGAACTCTGCTTCTCCTTTCGATTGTTGCCATTCAGCAACAAACTCAGTTCCCCAGGCATCACATACACTTTCAGGCATATGTGCTGCCAGAGCCAGCAGAATCCATGGTAGGTGAACATGGCTTGGGCGCTGAACTTTCTCTGGATGTGGAGTTGTTAACGCCTGGAATGAGGATCGGCATCCTTGTTTTGTGTGGGTGCTCAACATATTTGATTTCATCATACTGGGCTCCATGGACATTTTACCTTAAGTGACCCCACTTGGTTTTCTTCTAGATCTGGTCAAAAGGCTGATGGTATGTGAAGATCCTGAGCCACGAGGTGTCGTTTTGGCACTTGAAGACCTATGCTGCTCCTTTCGAATGGTGCCATTCACCAACACACTCATTTCCCCAGGCATCACATACACTTTCAGGCATATGTGCTGCCAGAGCCAACAGAATCCAAGGTAGGTGAACATGGCTTGGGCGCTGAACTTTCTCTGGATGTGGAGTTGTTAGCGCCTGGAATGAGGATCGGCATCCTTGTTTTGTGTGGGTGCTCAACATGCTTGATTGCATCATCCTGGGCTCCATGGACATTGGAACTTAAGTGACCCCACTTGGTTCTCTTCTAGATTTGGTCAAAATGCTGATGGTATGTGAAGATCCTGAGCCACGAGGAGTCGTTTTGTCACTTGAAGACCTATGCTGCTCCTTTCGAATGGTGCCATTTACCAACACACTCATTTCCCCAGGCATCACATACACTTTCAGGCATATGTGCTGCCAGAGCCATCATGTTGCATGGTAGCTGAAAATGGCTTGGGCGCTGAACTTCTCTCTGGATGTGGAGTTGTTAGCTCCTGGAATGAGGATCGGCATCCTTGTTTTGTGTGGGTGCTCAACATGCTTGATTTCATCATACTGGGCTCCATGGACATTGGACAAGAAGTGACCCCACTTGGTTTTCTTCTAGATCTGGTCGAAAAGGTGATGGTATGTGAGGTTCCTGAGACACGAGGAGTCGTTTTGGCACTGGAAAACCTATGCTGGCCCTTTTGAATGGTGCTATTCACCAACATATTCATTTCCCCAACATCACATACACTTTCAGGCTTATGTGCTGCCAGAGCCAGCAGAATCCATGGTAGCTGAAAATGGCTTGGGCGCTGAACTTCTCTCTGAATGTGGAGTTGTTAGCGCCTGGAATGAGGATCGGCATCCTTGTTTTGTGTGGATGCTCAACATGCTTGATTTCATCATCCTGGGCTCCATTGGACCTTAAGTGACCCCACTTGGTTTTCTTCTAGATCTGGTCGAAAGGCTGATGGTATGTGAAGATCCTGAGCCACAAGGAGTCGTTTTGGCACTTGAAGACCTATGCTGGCCCTTTTGAATGGTGTCATTCACCAACACACTCAGTTCCCCAGGCATCACATACACTTTCAGGCTTATGTGCTGCCAGAGCCAACAGAATCCATGGTAGCTGAAAATGGCTTGGGCGCTGAACTTCTCTCTGGATGTGGACTTGTTATTGACTGGAATGAGGATCGGCATCCTTGTTTTGTGTGGGTGCTCAACATGCTTGATTTCATCATCCTGGGCTCCATGGACATTGAACTTAAGTGACCCCACTTGGTTCTCTTCTAGATTTGGTCAAAAT
The DNA here is from genome assembly GCF_017591425.1 of Ochotona curzoniae. Taxonomy (NCBI): domain Eukaryota; kingdom Metazoa; phylum Chordata; class Mammalia; order Lagomorpha; family Ochotonidae; genus Ochotona; species Ochotona curzoniae. Next base: position 58,023 of record NW_024466040.1, read on the forward strand.
GCTGATGGTATATGAAGATCCTGAGCCACGAGGAGTCGTTTTGTCACTTGAAGACCTATGCTGCTCCTTTCGAATGGTGCCATTCACCAACACACTCAGTTACCCAGGCATCACATACACTTTCAGGCATATGTGCTGCCAGAGCCATCATGTTGCATGGTAGCTGAAAATGGCTTGGGCGCTGAACTTCTCTCTGGATGTGGAGTTGTTAGCACCTGGAATGAGGATCGGCATCCTTGTTTTGTGTGGGTGCTCAACATGCTTGATTTCATCATCCTGGGCTCCATGGACATTGGACAAGAAGTGACCCCAGTTGGTTTTCCTCTAGATCTGGTTGAAAAGGTGATGGTATGTGAGGTTCCTGAGACACGAGGAGTCATTTTGGCACTGGAAGACCTATGCTGGCCCTTTTGAATGGTGCTATTCACCAACATATTCATTTCCCCAACATCACATACACTTTCAGGCTTATGTGCTGCCAGAGCCAACAGAATCCATGGTAGCTGAAAATGTCTTGGGCGCTGAACTTCTCTCTGAATGTGGAGTTGTTAGCGCCTGGAATGAGGATCGGCATCCTTGTTTTGTGTGGATGCTCAACATGCTTGATTTCATCATCCTGGGCTCCATTGGACCTTAAGTGACCCCACTTGGTTTTCTTCTAGATCTGGTCGAAAGGCTGATGGTATGTGAAGATCCTGAGCCACGAGGAGTCGTTTTGGCACTGGAAGACCTATGCTGGCCCTTTTGAATGATGTCATTCACCCACACACTCAGTTCCCCAGGCATCACATACACTTTCAGGCATATGTGCTGCCAGAGCCAACAGAATCCATGGTAGCTGAAAATGGCTTGGGCGCTGAACTTCTCTCTGGATGTGGAGTTGTTAGCGCCTGGAATGAGGATCGGCATCCTTGTTTTGTGTGGGTGCTCAACATGCTTGATTTCATCATCCTGGGCTCCATGGACATTGAACTTAAGTGACCCCACTTGGTTTTCTTCTAGATTTAGTCAAAAGGCAGATGGTATGTGAAGAACCTGAGCCAAGAGGAGTCGTTTTGTCACTTGAAGACCTATGCTGCTCCTTTCGAATGGTGCCATTCACCAACACACTCAGTTCCCCAGGCATCACATACACTTTCAGGCATATGTGCTGCCAGAGCCAGCAGAATCCATGGTAGCTGAAAATGGCTTTGGCGCTGAACTTCTCTCTGGATGTGGAGTTGTTAGCGCCTGGAATGAGGATCGGCATCATTGTTTTGTGTGGTTGCTCAACATGCTTGTTTGTATCATCCTGGTCTCCATGGACATTGGAACTTAAGTGACCCCACTTGGTTTTCCTCTAGATCTGGTCGAAAGACTGATGGTATGTGAAGTTCCTGAGCCATGAGGAGTCGTTTTGGCACTGGAAGAACTCTGCTTCTCCTTTCGTTTGTTGCCATTCAGCAACAAACTCAGTTCCCCAGGCATCACATACACTTTCAGGCATATGTGCTGCCAGAGCCAGCAGAATCCATGGTAGGTGAACATGGCTTGGGCGCTGAACTTTCTCTGGATGTGGACTTGTTATTGACTGGAATGAGGATCGGCATCCTTGTTTTGTGTGAGTGCTCAACATGCTTGATTTCATCATCCTGGGCTCCATGGACATTGAAACCTAAGTGACCCCAGTTGGTTTTCTTCTAGATCTGGTCGAAAGACTGATGGTATGTGAAGAACCTGAGCCATGAGGATTCGTTTTGGCACTGGAAGAACTCTGCTTCTCCTTTCGATTGTTGCCATTCAGCAACACACTCAGTTCCCCAGGCATCACATACACTTTCAGGCATATGTGCTGCCAGAGCCAGCAGAATCCATGGTAGCTGAAAATGGCTTGGGCGCTGAACTTCTCTCTGAATGTGGAGTTGTTAGCGCCTGGAATGAGGATCGGCATCCTTGTTTTGTGTGGGTGCTCAACATGCTTGATTGTATCATCCTGGTCTCCATGGACATTGGAACTTAAGTGACCCCAGTTGGTTTTCTTCTAGATCTGGTCGAAAGACTGATGGTATGTGAAGAACCTGAGCCATGAGGATTCGTTTTGGCACTGGAAGAACTCTGCTTCTCCTTTCGATTGTTGCCATTCAGCAACACACTCAGTTCCCCAGGCATCACATACACTTTCAGGCATATGTGCTGCCAGAGCCATCATGTTGCATGGTAGCTGAAAATGGCTTGGGCGCTGAACATTTACTGGATGTTGAGTTGTTAGCGCCTGGACTGAGGATCTGCATCCTTGTTTTGTGTGGGTGCTCAACATGCTTGATTTCATCATCCTGGGCTCCATTGGACCTTAAGTGACCCCACTTGGTTTTCTTCTAGATCTGGTCGAAAAGGTGATGGTATGTGAAGTTCCTGAGCCACGAGGAGTCGTTTTGGCACTGGAAGACCCATGCTGGCCCTTTCGAATGGTGCCATTCACCAAAATATTCATTTCCCCAACATCACATACACTTTCAGGCATATGTGCTGCCAGAGCCAACAGAATCCATGGTAGCTGAAAATGTCTTGGGCGCTGAACTTCTCTCTGGATGTGGAGTTGTTAGCGCCTGGAATGAGGATCGGCATCCTTGTTTTGTGTGGGTGCTCAACATGCTTGATTTCATCATCCCTGTCTCCATGGACATTGGACGTTAAGTGACCCCACTTGGGTTTCTTCTAGATCTGGTCAAAAATCTGAGGGTATGTGAAGTCCCTGATCCACGAGGATTCGTTTTGGCACTGGAAGACCTTTGCTGCCCCTTTCGAATGGTGCCATTCAGCAACACACTCAGTTCCCCAGGCATCACATACACTTTCAGGCATATGTGCTGCCAGAGCCAACAGAATCCATGGTAGGTGAACATGGCTTGGGCGCTGAACTTTCTCTGGATGTGGAGTTGTTAGCGCCTGGAATGAGGATCGGCATCCTTGTTTTGTGTGGGTGCTCAACATGCTTGATTTCATCATACTGGGCTCCATGGACATTTTACCTTAAGTGACCCCACTTGGTTTTCTTCTAGATCTGGTCGAAAGGCTGATCGTATGTGAAGATCCTGAGCCACGAGGAGTCGTTTTGTCACTTGAAGACCTATACTGCTCCTTTCGAATGGTGCCATTCACCAACACACTCAGTTACCCAGGCATCACATACACTTTCAGGAATATGTGCTGCCAGAGCCATCATGTTGCATGGTAGCTGAAAATGGCTTGGGCGCTGAACTTCTCTCTGGATGTGGAGTTGTTAGCGCCTGGACTGAGGATCTGCATCCTTGTTTTGTGTGGATGCTCTACATGCTTGATTTCATCATCCTGGGCTCCATGGACATTGGACCTTAAGTGACCCCACTTGGTTTTCCTCTAGATCTTTTCGAAATCCTGATGGTATGTGAAGTCCCTGATGCATGAGGCGTCGTTTTGGCACTGGAAAAACTGTGCTGCCCATTTCGAATGGTGCCATTCACCAAAACACTCTGTTCCCCAGGCATCACATACACTTTCAGGCATATGTGCTGCCAGAGCCATCATGTTGCATGGTAGCTGAAAATGGCTTGGGCGCTGAATTTCTCTCTCAATGTGGAGTTGTTAGCGCCTGGACTGAGGATCTGCATCCTTGTTTTGTGTGGGTGCTCAACATGCTTGATTGCATCATCCTGGGCTCCATTGGACCTTAAGTGACCCCACTTGGTTTTCTTCTAGATCTGGTCGAAAAGGTGATGGTATGTGAAGATCCTGAGCCATGAGGAATCGTTTTGGCACTGGAAGACCTATGCTGCCCCTTTTGAATGGTGTCATTCAGCAACACACTCAGTTCCCCAGGCATCACATACAATTTCAGGCTTATATGCTTCCAGAGCCAACAGAATCCATGGTAGCTGAAAATGGCTTGGGCGCTGAACTTCTCTCTGGATGTGGAGTTGTTAGCGCAAGGAATGAGGATCGGCATCCTTGTTTTGTGTGGATGCTCAACATGCTTGATTTCATCATACTGGGCTTCAGGACATTGGAACTTAAGTGACCCCAGTTGGTTTTCTTCTAGATTTGTTCGAAAGGCTGATGGTATGTGAAGATCCTGAGCCATGAGGAGTTGTTTTGGCACTGGAAGAACTCTGCTTCTCCTTTCGATTGTTGCCATTCAGCAACACACTCAGTTCCCCAGGCATCACAGACACTTTCAGGCTTATGTGCTGCCAGAGCCAACAGAATCCATGGTAGCTGAAAATGGCTTGGGCGCTGAACTTTCTCTGGATGTGGAGTTGTTAGCGCCTGGAATGAGGATCGGCATCCTTGTTTTGTGTGGGTGCTCAACATGCTTGATTTCATCATACTGGGCTCCATGGACATTTTACCTTAAGTGACCCCACTTGGTTTTCTTCTAGATCTGGTCGAAAAGGTGATGGTATGTGAAGTTCCTGAGCCACGAGGAGTCGTTTTGGCACTGGAAGACCTATGCTGGCCCTTTCGAATGGTGCCATTCACCAAAATATTCATTTCCCCAACATCACATACACTTTCAGGCTTATGTGCTGCCAGAGCCAGCAGAATCCATGGTAGCTGAAAATGTCTTGGGCGCTGAACTTCTCTCTGGATGTGGAGTTGTTAGCGCCTGGAATGAGGATCGGCATCCTTGTTTTGTGTGGGTGCTCAGCATGCTTGATTTCATCATCCTGGCCTCCATGGACATTAACCTTAAGTGACCCCACTTGGTTTTCTTCTAATTTGGTCAAAATGCTGATGGTATGTGAAGTTCCTGATCCACGAGGATTCGTTTTGTCACTTGAAGACCTATGCTGCTCCTTTCGAATGGTGCCATTCACCAACACACTCAGTTCCCCAGGCATCACATACACTTTCAGGCATATGTGCTGCCAGAGCCAGCAGAATCCATGGTAGCTGAAAATGGCTTTGGCGCTGAACTTCTCTCTGAATGTGGAGTTGTTAGCGCCTGGAATGAGGATCGGCATCATTGTTTTGTGTGGGTGCTCAACATGCTTGTTTGTATCATCCTGGTCTCCATGGACATTGGAACTTAAGTGACCCCACTTGGTTTTCCTCTAGATCTGGTCGAAAGACTGATGGTATGTGAAGTTCCTGAGCCATGAGGAGTCGTTTTGGCACTGGAAGAACTCTGCTTCTCCTTTCGATTGTTGCCATTCAGCAACAAACTCAGTTCCCCAGGCATCACATACACTTTCAGGCATATGTGCTGCCAGAGCCAGCAGAATCCATGGTAGGTGAACATGGCTTGGGCGCTGAACTTTCTCTGGATGTGGACTTGTTAACGCCTGGAATGAGGATCGGCATCCTTGTTTTGTGTGGGTGCTCAACATATTTGATTTCATCATCCTGGGCTCCATGGACATTTTACCTTAAGTGACCCCACTTGGTTTTCTTCTAGATCTGGTCAAAAGGCTGATGGTATGTGAAGATCCTGAGCCACGAGGAGTCGTTTTGGCACTTGAAGACCTATGCTGCTCCTTTCGAATGGTGCCATTCACCAACACACTCTGTTCCCCAGGCATCACATACACTTTCAGGCATATGTGCTGCCAGAGCCATCATGTTGCATGGTAGCTGAAAATGGCTTGGGCGCTGAATTTCTCTCTCAATGTTGAGTTGTTAGCGCCTGGAATGAGGATCGGCATCCTTGTTTTGTGTGGGTGCTCAACATGCTTGATTGTATCATCCTGGTCTCCATGGACATTGGAACTTAAGTGACCCCAGTTGGTTTTCTTCTAGATCTGGTCGAAAGACTGATGGTATGTGAAGTACCTGAGCCATGAGGATTCGTTTTGGCACTGGAAGAACTCTGCTTCTCCTTTCGATTGTTGCCATTCAGCAACACACTCAGTTCCCCAGGCATCACATACACTTTCAGGCATATGTGCTGCCAGAGCCATCATGTTGCATGGTAGCTGAAAATGGCTTGGGCGCTGAACTTTCTCTGGATGTGGAGTTGTTAGCGCCTGGAATGAGGATCGGCATCCTTGTTTTGTGTGGGTGCTCAACATGCTTGATTTCATCATCCTGGGCTCCATTGGACCTTAAGTGACCCCACTTGGTTTTCTTCTAGATCTGGTCGAAAAGGTGATGGTATGTGAAGTTCCTGAGCCACGAGGAGTCGTTTTGGCACTGGAAGACCTATGCTGGCCCTTTCGAATGGTGCCATTCACCAAAATATTCATTTCCCCAACATCACATACACTTTCAGGCATATGTGCTGCCAGAGCCAACAGAATCCATGGTAGCTGAAAATGTCTTGGGCGCTGAACTTCTCTCTGGATGTGGAGTTGTTAGCGCCTGGAATGAGGATCGGCATCCTTGTTTTGTGTGGGTGCTCAACATGCTTGATTTCATCATCCCTGTCTCCATGGACATTGGACGTTAAGTGACCCCACTTGGGTTTCTTCTAGATCTGGTCAAAAATCTGAGGGTATGTGAAGTCCCTGATCCACGAGGATTCGTTTTGGCACTGGAAGACCTTTGCTGCCCCTTTCGAATGGTGCCATTCAGCAACACACTCAGTTCCCCAGGCATCACATACACTTTCAGGCATATGTGCTGCCAGAGCCAACAGAATCCATGGTAGGTGAACATGGCTTGGGCGCTGAACTTTCTCTGGATGTGGAGTTGTTAGCGCCTGGAATGAGGATCGGCATCCTTGTTTTGTGTGGGTGCTCAACATGCTTGATTTCATCATACTGGGCTCCATGGACATTTTACCTTAAGTGACCCCACTTGGTTTTCTTCTAGATCTGGTCGAAAGGCTGATCGTATGTGAAGATCCTGAGCCACGAGGAGTCGTTTTGTCACTTGAAGACCTATACTGCTCCTTTCGAATGGTGCCATTCACCAACACACTCAGTTACCCAGGCATCACATACACTTTCAGGAATATGTGCTGCCAGAGCCATCATGTTGCATGGTAGCTGAAAATGGCTTGGGCGCTGAACTTCTCTCTGGATGTGGAGTTGTTAGCGCCTGGACTGAGGATCTGCATCCTTGTTTTGTGTGGATGCTCTACATGCTTGATTTCATCATCCTGGGCTCCATGGACATTGGACCTTAAGTGACCCCACTTGGTTTTCCTCTAGATCTTTTCGAAATCCTGATGGTATGTGAAGTCCCTGATGCATGAGGCGTCGTTTTGGCACTGGAAAAACTGTGCTGCCCATTTCGAATGGTGCCATTCACCAACACACTCAGTTCCCCAGGCATCACATACACTTTCAGGCATATGTGCTGCCAGAGCCATCATGTTGCATGGTAGCTGAAAATGGCTTGGGCGCTGCACTTCTCTCTCTGAATGTGGAGTTGTTAGCGCCTGGACTGAGGATCTGCATCCTTGTTTTGTGTGGGTGCTCAACATGCTTGATTGCATCATCCTGGGCTCCATTGGACCTTAAGTGACCCCACTTGGTTTTCTTCTAGATCTGGTCGAAAAGGTGATGGTATGTGAAGATCCTGAGCCATGAGGAATCGTTTTGGCACTGGAAGACCTATGCTGCCCTTTTGAATGGTGTCATTCAGCAACACACTCAGTTCCCCAGGCATCACATACAATTTCAGGCTTATATGCTTCCAGAGCCAACAGAATCCATGGTAGCTGAAAATGGCTTGGGCGCTGAACTTCTCTCTGGATGTGGAGTTGTTAGCGCAAGGAATGAGGATCGGCATCCTTGTTTTGTGTGGATGCTCAACATGCTTGATTTCATCATACTGGGCTTCAGGACATTGGAACTTAAGTGACCCCACTTGGTTTTCTTCTAGATTTGTTCGAAAGGCTGATGGTATGTGAAGATCCTGAGCCATGAGGAGTTGGTTTGGCACTGGAAGAACTCTGCTTCTCCTTCCGATTGTTGCCATTCAGCAACACACTCAGTTCCCCAGGCATCACAGACACTTTCAGGCTTATGTGCTGCCAGAGCCAACAGAATCCATGGTAGCTGAAAATGGCTTGGGCGCTGAACTTTCTCTGGATGTGGAGTTGTTAGCGCCTGGAATGAGGATCGGCATCCTTGTTTTGTGTGGGTGCTCAACATGCTTGATTTCATCATACTGGGCTCCATGGACATTTTACCTTAAGTGACCCCACTTGGTTTTCTTCTAGATCTGGTCGAAAAGGTGATGGTATGTGAAGTTCCTGAGACACGAGGAGTCATTTTGGCACTGGAAGACCTATGCTGGCCCTTTCGAATGGTGCCATTCACCAAAATATTCATTTCCCCAACATCACATACACTTTCAGGCATATGTGCTGCCAGAGCCAGCAGAATCCATGGTAGCTGAAAATGTCTTGGGCGCTGAACTTCTCTCTGGATGTGGAGTTGTTAGCGCCTGGAATGAGGATCGGCATCCTTGTTTTGTGTGGGTGCTCAGCATGCTTGATTTCATCATCCTGGCCTCCATGGACATTAACCTTAAGTGACCCCACTTGGTTTTCTTCTAATTTGGTCAAAATGCTGATGGTATGTGAAGTTCCTGATCCACGAGGATTCGTTTTGTCACTTGAAGACCTATGCTGCTCCTTTCGAATGGTGCCATTCACCAACACACTCAGTTCCCCAGGCATCACATACACTTTCAGGCATATGTGCTGCCAGAGCCAGCAGAATCCATGGTAGCTGAAAATGGCTTTGGCGCTGAACTTCTCTCTGAATGTGGAGTTGTTAGCGCCTGGAATGAGGATCGGCATCATTGTTTTGTGTGGGTGCTCAACATGCTTGTTTGTATCATCCTGGTCTCCATGGACATTGGAACTTAAGTGACCCCACTTGGTTTTCCTCTAGATCTGGTCGAAAGACTGATGGTATGTGAAGTTCCTGAGCCATGAGGAGTCGTTTTGGCACTGGAAGAACTCTGCTTCTCCTTTCGATTGTTGCCATTCAGCAACAAACTCAGTTCCCCAGGCATCACATACACTTTCAGGCATATGTGCTGCCAGAGCCAGCAGAATCCATGGTAGGTGAACATGGCTTGGGCGCTGAACTTTCTCTGGATGTGGAGTTGTTAACGCCTGGAATGAGGATCGGCATCCTTGTTTTGTGTGGGTGCTCAACATATTTGATTTCATCATCCTGGGCTCCATTGGACCTTAAGTGACCCCACTTGGTTTTCTTCTAGATCTGGTCGAAAAGGTGATGGTATGTGAAGTTCCTGAGCCACGAGGAGTCGTTTTGGCACTGGAAGACCCATGCTGGCCCTTTCGAATGGTGCCATTCACCAAAATATTCATTTCCCCAACATCACATACACTTTCAGGCATATGTGCTGCCAGAGCCAACAGAATCCATGGTAGCTGAAAATGTCTTGGGCGCTGAACTTCTCTCTGGATGTGGAGTTGTTAGCGCCTGGAATGAGGATCGGCATCCTTGTTTTGTGTGGGTGCTCAACATGCTTGATTTCATCATCCCTGTCTCCATGGACATTGGACGTTAAGTGACCCCACTTGGGTTTCTTCTAGATCTGGTCAAAAATCTGAGGGTATGTGAAGTCCCTGATCCACGAGGATTCGTTTTGGCACTGGAAGACCTTTGCTGCCCCTTTCGAATGGTGCCATTCAGCAACACACTCAGTTCCCCAGGCATCACATACACTTTCAGGCATATGTGCTGCCAGAGCCAACAGAATCCATGGTAGGTGAACATGGCTTGGGCGCTGAACTTTCTCTGGATGTGGAGTTGTTAGCGCCTGGAATGAGGATCGGCATCCTTGTTTTGTGTGGGTGCTCAACATGCTTGATTTCATCATACTGGGCTCCATGGACATTTTACCTTAAGTGACCCCACTTGGTTTTCTTCTAGATCTGGTCGAAAGGCTGATCGTATGTGAAGATCCTGAGCCACGAGGAGTCGTTTTGTCACTTGAAGACCTATACTGCTCCTTTCGAATGGTGCCATTCACCAACACACTCAGTTACCCAGGCATCACATACACTTTCAGGAATATGTGCTGCCAGAGCCATCATGTTGCATGGTAGCTGAAAATGGCTTGGGCGCTGAACTTCTCTCTGGATGTGGAGTTGTTAGCGCCTGGACTGAGGATCTGCATCCTTGTTTTGTGTGGATGCTCTACATGCTTGATTTCATCATCCTGGGCTCCATGGACATTGGACCTTAAGTGACCCCACTTGGTTTTCCTCTAGATCTTTTCGAAATCCTGATGGTATGTGAAGTCCCTGATGCATGAGGCGTCGTTTTGGCACTGGAAAAACTGTGCTGCCCATTTCGAATGGTGCCATTCACCAAAACACTCTGTTCCCCAGGCATCACATACACTTTCAGGCATATGTGCTGCCAGAGCCATCATGTTGCATGGTAGCTGAAAATGGCTTGGGCATTGAACTTCTATCTGAATGTGGAGTTGTTAGCGCCTGGACTGAGGATCTGCATCCTTGTTTTGTGTGGGTGCTCAACATGCTTGATTTCATCATCCTGGGCTCCATTGGACCTTAAGTGACCCCACTTGGTTTTCTTCTAGATCTGGTCGAAAAGGTGATGGTATGTGAAGATCCTGAGCCATGAGGAATCGTTTTGGCACTGGAAGACCTATGCTGCCCCTTTTGAATGGTGTCATTCAGCAACACACTCAGTTCCCCAGGCATCACATACAATTTCAGGCTTATATGCTTCCAGAGCCAACAGAATCCATGGTAGCTGAAAATGGCTTGGGCGCTGAACTTCTCTCTGGATGTGGAGTTGTTAGCGCAAGGAATGAGGATCGGCATCCTTGTTTTGTGTGGATGCTCAACATGCTTGATTTCATCATACTGGGCTTCAGGACATTGGAACTTAAGTGACCCCACTTGGTTTTCTTCTAGATTTGTTCGAAAGGCTGATGGTATGTGAAGATCCTGAGCCATGAGGAGTTGGTTTGGCACTGGAAGAACTCTGCTTCTCCTTTCGATTGTTGCCATTCAGCAACACACTCAGTTCCCCAGGCATCACAGACACTTTCAGGCTTATGTGCTGCCAGAGCCAACAGAATCCATGGTAGCTGAAAATGGCTTGGGCGCTGAACTTTCTCTGGATGTGGAGTTGTTAGCGCCTGGAATGAGGATCGGCATCCTTGTTTTGTGTGGGTGCTCAACATGCTTGATTTCATCATACTGGGCTCCATGGACATTTTACCTTAAGTGACCCCACTTGGTTTTCTTCTAGATCTGGTCGAAAAGGTGATGGTATGTGAAGTTCCTGAGACACGAGGAGTCATTTTGGCACTGGAAGACCTATGCTGGCCCTTTCGAATGGTGCCATTCACCAAAATATTCATTTCCCCAACATCACATACACTTTCAGGCATATGTGCTGCCAGAGCCAGCAGAATCCATGGTAGCTGAAAATGTCTTGGGCGCTGAACTTCTCTCTGGATGTGGAGTTGTTAGCGCCTGGAATGAGGATCGGCATCCTTGTTTTGTGTGGGTGCTCAGCATGCTTGATTTCATCATCCTGGCCTCCATGGACATTAACCTTAAGTGACCCCACTTGGTTTTCTTCTAATTTGGTCAAAATGCTGATGGTATGTGAAGTTCCTGATCCACGAGGATTCGTTTTGTCACTTGAAGACCTATGCTGCTCCTTTCGAATGGTGCCATTCACCAACACACTCAGTTCCCCAGGCATCACATACACTTTCAGGCATATGTGCTGCCAGAGCCAGCAGAATCCATGGTAGCTGAAAATGGCTTTGGCGCTGAACTTCTCTCTGAATGTGGAGTTGTTAGCGCCTGGAATGAGGATCGGCATCATTGTTTTGTGTGGGTGCTCAACATGCTTGTTTGTATCATCCTGGTCTCCATGGACATTGGAACTTAAGTGACCCCACTTGGTTTTCCTCTAGATCTGGTCGAAAGACTGATGGTATGTGAAGTTCCTGAGCCATGAGGAGTCGTTTTGGCACTGGAAGAACTCTGCTTCTCCTTTCGATTGTTGCCATTCAGCAACAAACTCAGTTCCCCAGGCATCACATACACTTTCAGGCATATGTGCTGCCAGAGCCAGCAGAATCCATGGTAGGTGAACATGGCTTGGGCGCTGAACTTTCTCTGGATGTGGAGTTGTTAACGCCTGGAATGAGGATCGGCATCCTTGTTTTGTGTGGGTGCTCAACATATTTGATTTCATCATCCTGGGCTCCATGGACATTTTACCTTAAGTGACCCCACTTGGTTTTCTTCTAGATCTGGTCAAAAGGCTGATGGTATGTGAAGATCCTGAGCCACGAGGAGTCGTTTTGGCACTTGAAGACCTATGCTGCTCCTTTCGAATGGTGCCATTCACCAACACACTCTGTTCCCCAGGCATCACATACACTTTCAGGCATATGTGCTGCCAGAGCCATCATGTTGCATGGTAGCTGAAAATGGCTTGGGCGCTGAACTTCTCTCTGAATGTGGAGTTGTTAGCGCCTGGAATGAGGATCTGCATCCTTGTTTTGTGTGGGTGCTCAACATGCTTGATTGTATCATCCTGGTCTCCATGGACATTGGAACTTAAGTGACCCCAGTTGGTTTTCTTCTAGATCTGGTCGAAAGACTGATGGTATGTGAAGTACCTGAGCCATGAGGATTCGTTTTGGCACTGGAAGAACTCTGCTTCTCCTTTCGATTGTTGCCATTCAGCAACACACTCAGTTCCCCAGGCATCACATACACTTTCAGGCATATGTGCTGCCAGAGCCATCATGTTGCATGGTAGCTGAAAATGGCTTGGGCGCTGAACTTTCTCTGGATGTTGAGTTGTTAGCGCCTGGAATGAGGATCGGCATCCTTGTTTTGTTTTGGTGCTCAACATGCTTGATTTCATCATCCTGGGCTCCATTGGACCTTAAGTGACCCCACTTGGTTTTCTTCTAGATCTGGTCGAAAAGGTGATGGTATGTGAAGTTCCTGAGCCACGAGGAGTCGTTTTGGCACTGGAAGACCCATGCTGGCCCTTTCGAATGGTGCCATTCACCAAAATATTCATTTCCCCAACATCACATACACTTTCAGGCATATGTGCTGCCAGAGCCAACAGAATCCATGGTAGCTGAAAATGTCTTGGGCGCTGAACTTCTCTCTGGATGTGGAGTTGTTAGCGCCTGGAATGAGGATCGGCATCCTTGTTTTGTTTTGGTGCTCAACATGCTTGATTTCATCATCCCTGTCTCCATGGACATTGGACGTTAAATGACCCCACTTGGGTTTCTTCTAGATCTGGTCAAAAACCTGATGATATGTGAAGTCCCTGATCCACGAGGTGTCGTTGTGGCACCGGAAGACCTTTGCTGCCCATTTCGAATGGTGCCATTCACCAACACACTCAGTTCCCCAGGCATCACATACACTTTCAGGCATATGTGCTGCCAGAGCCAACAGAATCCATGGTAGCTGAACATGGCTTGGGCGCTGAACTTCTCTCTGGATGTGGAGTTGTTAGCGCCTGGAATGAGGATCGGCATCCTTGTTTTGTGTGGGTGCTCAACATGCTTGATTTCTTCATACTGGGCTCCATGGACATTTTACCTTAAGTGACCCCACTTGGTTTTCTTCTAGATCTGGTCGAAAGGCTGATCGTATGTGAAGATCCTGAGCCACGAGGAGTCGTTTTGTCACTTGAAGACCTATACTGCTCCTTTCGAATGGTGCCATTCACCAACACACTCAGTTACCCAGGCATCACATACACTTTCAGGAATATGTGCTGCCAGAGCCATCATGTTGCATGGTAGCTGAAAATGGCTTGGGCGCTGAACTTCTCTCTGGATGTGGAGTTGTTAGCGCCTGGACTGAGGATCTGCATCCTTGTTTTGTGAGGATGCTCTACATGCTTGATTGCATCATCCTGGGCTCCATGGACATTGGACATTAAGTGACCCCACTTGGTTTTCCTCTAGATCTTTTCGAAATCCTGATGGTATGTGAAGTCCCTGATGCATGAGGCGTCGTTTTGGCACTGGAAAAACTGTGCTGCCCATTTCGAATGGTGCCATTCACCAAAACACTCTGTTCCCCAGGCATCACATACACTTTCAGGCATATGTGCTGCCAGAGCCATCATGTTGCATGGTAGCTGAAAATGGCTTGGGCGCTGAACTTCTCTCTGAATGTGGAGTTGTTAGCGCCTGGAATGAGGATCGGCATCCTTGTTTTGTGTGGATGCTCAACATGCTTGATTTCATCATCCTGGGCTCCATTGGACCTTAAGTGACCCCACTTTGTTTTCTTCTAGATCTGGTCGAAAAGGTGATGGTATGTGAAGATCCTGAGCCATGAGGAGTCGTTTTGGCACTGGAAGACCTATGCTGCCCCTTTTGAATGGTGTCATTCAGCAACACACTCAGTTCCCCAGGCATCACATACACTTTCAGGCTTATATGCTTCCAGAGCCAACAGAATCCATGGTAGCTGAAAATGGCTTGGGCGCTGAACTTCTCTCTGGATGTGGAGTTGTTAGCGCAAGGAATGAGGATCGGCATCCTTGTTTTGTGTGGATGCTCAACATGCTTGATTTCATCATACTGGGCTTCAGGACATTGGAACTTAAGTGACCCCACTTGGTTTTCTTCTAGATTTGTTCGAAAGGCTGATGGTATGTGAAGATCCTGAGCCATGAGGAGTTGGTTTGGCACTGGAAGAACTCTGCTTCTCCTTTCGATTGTTGCCATTCAGCAACACACTCAGTTCCCCAGGCATCACAGACACTTTCAGGCTTATGTGCTGCCAGAGCCAACAGAATCCATGGTAGCTGAAAATGGCTTGGGCGCTGAACTTTCTCTGGATGTGGAGTTGTTAGCGCCTGGAATGAGGATCGGCATCCTTGTTTTGTGTGGGTGCTCAACATGCTTGATTTCATCATACTGGGCTCCATGGACATTTTACCTTAAGTGACCCCACTTGGTTTTCTTCTAGATCTGGTCGAAAAGGTGATGGTATGTGAAGTTCCTGAGACACGAGGAGTCATTTTGGCACTGGAAGACCTATGCTGGCCCTTTCGAATGGTGCCATTCACCAAAATATTCATTTCCCCAACATCACATACACTTTCAGGCATATGTGCTGCCAGAGCCAGCAGAATCCATGGTAGCTGAAAATGTCTTGGGCGCTGAACTTCTCTCTGGATGTGGAGTTGTTAGCGCCTGGAATGAGGATCGGCATCCTTGTTTTGTGTGGGTGCTCAACATGCTTGATTTCATCATCCTGGCCTCCATGGACATTAACCTTAAGTGACCCCACTTGGTTTTCTTCTAATTTGGTCAAAATGCTGATGGTATGTGAAGTTCCTGATCCACGAGGATTCGTTTTGTCACTTGAAGACCTATGCTGCTCCTTTCGAATGGTGCCATTCACCAACACACTCAGTTCCCCAGGCATCACATACACTTTCAGGCATATGTGCTGCCAGAGCCAGCAGAATCCATGGTAGCTGAAAATGGCTTTGGCGCTGAACTTCTCTTTGGATGTGGACTTGTTAGCGCCTGGAATGAGGAACGGCATCCTTGTTTTGTGTGGATGCTCAACATGCTTGATTGCATCATCCTGGGCTCCAAGGACATTGGAACTTAAGTGACCCCACTTGATTTTCTTCTAGATCTGGTCGAAAAGGTGATGGTATGTGAAGTTCCTGAGCCACGAGGAGTCGTTTTGGCACTGGAAGACCCATGCTGGCTCTTTCGAATGGTGCCATTCAGCAAAATATTCCTTTCCCCAACATCACATACACTTTCAGGCATATGTGCTGCCAGAGCCAACAGAATCCATGGTAGCTGAAAATGTCTTGGGCGCTGAACTTCTCTCTGGATGTGGAGTTGTTAGCGCCTGGAATGAGGATCGGCATCCTTGTTTTGTGTGGGTGCTCAACATGCTTGATTTCATCATCCCTGTCTCCATGGACATTGGACGTTAAGTGACCCCACTTGGGTTTCTTCTAGATCTGGTCAAAAATCTGAGGGTATGTGAAGTCCCTGATCCACGAGGATTCGTTTTGGCACTGGAAGACCTTTGCTGCCCCTTTCGAATGGTGCCATTCAGCAACACACTCAGTTCCCCAGGCATCACATACACTTTCAGGCATATGTGCTGCCAGAGCCAACAGAATCCATGGTAGGTGAACATGGCTTGGGCGCTGAACTTTCTCTGGATGTGGAGTTGTTAGCGCCTGGAATGAGGATCGGCATCCTTGTTTTGTGTGGGTGCTCAACATGCTTGATTTCATCATACTGGGCTCCATGGACATTTTACCTTAAGTGACCCCACTTGGTTTTCTTCTAGATCTGGTCGAAAGGCTGATCGTATGTGAAGATCCTGAGCCACGAGGAGTCCTTTTGTCACTTGAAGACCTATACTGCTCCTTTCGAATGGTGCCATTCACCAACACACTCAGTTACCCAGGCATCACATACACTTTCAGGAATATGTGCTGCCAGAGCCATCATGTTGCATGGTAGCTGAAAATGGCTTGGGCGCTGAACTTCTCTCTGGATGTGGAGTTGTTAGCGCCTGGACTGAGGATCTGCATCCTTGTTTTGTGTGGATGCTCTACATGCTTGATTTCATCATCCTGGGCTCCATGGACATTGGACCTTAAGTGACCCCACTTGGTTTTCCTCTAGATCTTTTCGAAATCCTGATGGTATGTGAAGTCCCTAATGCATGAGGCGTATTTTGGCACTGGAAAACCTGTGCTGCCCATTTCGAATGGTGCCATTCACCAAAACACTCTGTTCCCCAGGCATCACATACACTTTCAGGCATATGTGCTGCCAGAGCCAACATCATGTTGCATGGTAGCTGAAAATGGCTTGGGCGCTGAACTTCTCTCTGAATGTGGAGTTGTTCAGCGCCTGGAATGAGGATAGGCATCCATGTTTTCTGTGGATGCTCAACATGCTTGATTTCATCATCCTGGGCTCAATTGGACCTTAAGTGACCCCACTTGGTTTTCTTCTAGATCTGGTCGAAAAGGTGATGGTATGTGAAGTTCCTGAGACACGAGGAGTCATTTTGGCAGTGAAAGACCTATGCTGGCCCTTTCGAATGGTGCCATTCACCAAAATATTCATTTCCCCAGGCATCACATACACTTTCAGGCATATGTGCTGCCAGAGCCAGCAGAATCCATGGTAGCTGAAAATGTCTTGGGCGCTGAACTTCTCTCTGGATGTGGAGTTGTTAGCGCCTGGAATGAGGATCGGCATCCTTGTTTTGTGTGGGTGCTCAGCATGCTTGATTTCATCATCCTGGCCTCCATGGACATTAACCTTAAGTGACCCCACTTGGTTTTCTTCTAATTTGGTCAAAATGCTGATGGTATGTGAAGTTCCTGAGCCAAGAGGAGTCGTTTTGTCACTTGAAGACCTATGCTGCTCCTTTCGAATGGTGCCATTCAGCAACACACTCAGTTCCCCAGGCATCACATACACTTTCAGGCATATGTGCTGCCAGAGCCAGCAGAATCCATGGTAGCTGAAAATGGCTTTGGCGCTGAACTTCTCTTTGGATGTGGACTTGTTAGCGCCTGGAATGAGGAACGGCATCCTTGTTTTGTGTGGATGCTCAACATGCTTGATTGCATCATCCTGGGCTCCAAGGACATTGGAACTTAAGTGACCCCACTTGATTTTCTTCTAGATCTGGTCGAAAGACTGATGGTATGTGAAGTTCCTGAGCCTCGAGGAGTCGTTTTGGCACTGGAAGACCTCTGCTGCCCCTTTCGATTGTTGCCATTCAGCACCACACTCAGTTCCTCAGGCATCACATACACTTTCAGGCTTATGTGCTGCCAGAGCCAGCAGAATCCATGGTAGCTGTAAATGGCTTGGGCGCTGAACTTCTCTCTGGATGTGGAGTTGTTAGCGCCTGGATGGCCCTTTCGAATGGTGCCATTCACCAAAATATTCATTTCCCCAACATCACATACACTTTCAGGCATATGTGCTGCCAGAGCCAGCAGAATCCATGGTAGCTGAAAATGGCTTGGGCGCTAAACTTCTCTCTGGATGTGGAGTTGTTAGCGCCTGGAATGAGGATCGGCATCCTTGTTTTGTGTGGATGCTCCACATGCTTGATTTCGTCATCCTGGGCTCCATTGGACCTTAAGTGACCCCACTTGGTTTTCTTCTAGATCTGGTCAAAAAGGTGATGGTATGTGAAGTTCCTGAGCCACGAGGAGTCGTTTTGGCACTGGAAGACCTATGCTGCCCCTTTTGAATGGTGTCATTCAGCAACACCCCCAGGCAGCACATACAATTTCAGGCTTATGTGCTGCCAGAGCCAACAGAATCTATGGTAGCTGAAAATGGCTTGGGCGCTGAACTTCTCTCTGGATGTGGAGTTGTTAGCGCCTGGAATGAGGATCGGCATCCTTGTTTTGTGTGGATGCTCAACATGCTTGATTTCATCATCCTGGGCTCCATGACATTGGAACTTAAGTGACCCCGCTTGGTTTTCTTCTAGATTTAGTCAAAATCTGATGATATGTGAAGACCCTGAGCCATGAGGAGTCGTTTTGGCACTGGAAGAACTCTGTTGCCCCTTTCGATTGTTGCCATTCAGCACCACACTCAGTTCCCCAGGCATCACATACACTTTCAGGCATATGTGCTACCAGAGCCAACAGAATCCATGGTAGCTGAAAATGGCTTGGGCGCTGAACTTTCTCTGGATGTGGAGTTGTTAACGCCTGGAATGAGGATCGGCATCCTTGTTTTGTGTGGGTGCTCAACATGCTTGATTTCATCATACTGGGCTCCATGGACATTTTACCTTAAGTGACCCCACTTGGTTTTCTTCTAGATCTGGTCGAAAAGGTGATGGTATGTGAAGTTCCTGAGCCACGAGGAGTCGTTTTGGCACTTGAAGACCTATGCTTGTCCTTTCGAATGGTGCCATTCACCAAAACACTCTGTTCCCCAGGCATCACATACACTTTCAGGCATATGTGCTGCCAGAGCCAGCAGAATCCATGGTAGCTGAAAATGGCTTGGGCGCTGAACTTTCTCTGGATGTGGAGTTGTTAGCGCCTGGAATGAGGATCGGCATCCTTGTTTTGTTTGGGTGCTCAACATGCTTGATTTCATCATCCTGGCCCTCATGGACATTAAACTTAAGTGACCCCACTTGGTTTTCTTCTAGATTTGGTCAAAAGGCTGATGGTATGTGAAGATCCTGAGCCATGAGGAGTCGTTTTGGCACTGGAAGACCTCTGCTGCCCCTTTTGAATGGTGCCATTCAGCAACACACTCAGTTCCCCAGGCATCACATACACTTTCAGGCATATGTGCTGCCAGAGCCATCATGTTGCATGGTAGCTGAAAATGGCTTGGGCGCTGAACTTCTCTCTGGATGTGGAGCTGTTAGCTCCTGGAATGAGGATCGGCATCCTTGTTTTGTGTGGATGCTCAACATGCTTGATATCATCCTACTGGATTCCATGGACATTGGACCTTAAGTGACCCCACTTGGTTTTCTTCTAGATCTGGTCGAAAAGCTGATGGTATGTGAAGTTCCTGAGCCACGAGGAGTCCTTTTGGCACTGGAAGACCTATGCTGGCCCTTTTCAAAGGTGCCATTCACCAACATATTCATTTCCCCAACATCACATACACTTTCAGGCTTATCTGCTGCCAGAGCCAACAGAATCCATGGTAGCTGAAAATGGCTTGGGCGCTGAACTTGTCTCTGAATGTGGAGTTGTTAGCGCCTGGAATGAGGATCGGCATCCTTGTTTTGTGTGGGTGCTCAACATGCTTGATTTCATCATCCTGGGCTCCATGGACATTGGACTTAAGTGACCCCACTAGGTTTTAGTCTAGATTTGGTCAAAAGGCTGATGGTATGTGAAGATCGTGAGGCAAGAGGAGTCGTTTTGTCACTTGAAGACCTATGCTGCTCCTTTCGAATGGTGCCATTCACCAACACACACAGTTCCCCAGGCATCACATATACTTTCAGGCTTATGTGCTGCCAGAGCCAGCAGAATCCATGGTAGCTGAAAATGGCTTGGGCGCTAAACTTCTCTCTGGATGTGGAGTTGTTAGCGCCTGGAATGAGGATCGGCATCCTTGTTTTGTTTTGGTGCTCAACATGCTTGGTTTCATCATCCTGGCCTCCATGGACATTGGAACTTAAGTGACCCCACTTGGTTTTCTTCTAGATCTGGTCGAAAGGCTGATGGTATGTGAAGTTCCTGATCCACGAGGAGTCATTTTGGCACTGGAAGACCTCTGCTGCCCGTTTCGATTGTTGCCATTCAGCAACACACTCTGTTCCCCAGGCATCACATACACTTTCAGGCTTATGTGCTGCCAGAGCCATCATGTTGCATGGTAGCTGAAAATGGCTTGGGCGCTGAACTTCTCTCTGGATGTGGAGTTGTTAGCGCCTGGAATGAGGATCGGCATCCTTGTTTTGTTTGTGTGCTCAACATGCTTGATTTCATCATACTGGGCTCCATGGACATTTTACCTTAAGTGACCCCACTTGGTTTTCTTCTAGATTTGGTCAAAAGTCTGATGATATGTGAAGAACTTGAGCCAAGAGGAGTCGTTTTGTCACTTGAAGACCTATGCTGCTCCTTTCGAATGGTGCCATTCACCAACACACTCAGTTCCCCAGGCATCACATACACTTTCAGACATATGTGCTGCCAGAGCCAGCAGAATCCATGGTAGCTGAAAATGGCTTGGGCGCTGAACTTCTCTCTGGATGTGGAGTTGTTAGCGCCTGGAATGAGGATCGGCATCCTTGTTTTGTGTGGATGCTCAACATGCTTGATTTCATCATCCTGGGCTCCATGGACATTGAACTTAAGTGACCCACTTGGTTTTCTTTTTTTTTTAAAGATTTATTTTTATTATTTTTTTATTGGAACGGCGGATATACAGAGAGGAGAGACAGAGAGGAAGATCTTCCGTCCGATGTTTCACTCCCCAAGTGAGCGCAACGGCCGATACTTTGCCGATCCGAAGCCAGGAGCCTCTTCCGGGTCTCCCACGCGGGTGCAGGTTCCCAAAGCTTTGGGCCGTCCTCGACTGCTTTCCCAGGCCACAGGCAGGGAGCTGGAAGGGAAGCGGGGCTGCCGGGATTAGAACCGGCGCCCATATGGGATCCCGGGCATGCTAGGCGAGGACCTTTAACCACATGCGCCACGGCGCCGGGCCCCCCACTTGGTTTTCTTCTAGATTTAGTCAAAAGGCTGATGGTATGTGAAGAACCTGAGCCAAGAGGAGTCGTTTTGTCACTTGAAGACCTATGCTGCTCCTTTCGAATGGTGCCATTCACCAACACACTCAGTTCCCCAGGCATCACAGACACTTTCAGGCATATGTGCTGCCAGAGCCATCATGGTGCATGGTAGCTGAAAATGGCTTGGGCGCTGAACTTCTCTCTGGATGTGGAGTTGTTAGCGCCTGGAATGAGGATCGGCATCCTTGTTTTGTGTGGGTGCTCAACATGCTTGATTTCATCATCCTGGCCTCCATGGACATTGGACCTTAAGTGACCCCACTTGGTTTTCTTCTAGATCTGGTCGAAAGGCTGATGGTATGTGAAGTTCCTGATCCACGAGGAATCGTTGTGGCACTGGAAGACCTCTGCTGCCCCTTTCGTTTGTTGCCATTCAGCAACACACTCTGTTCCCCAGGCATCACATACACTTTCAGGCTTATGTGCTGCCAGAGCCAACAGAATCCATGGTAGCTGAAAATGGCTTGGGCGCTGAACTTCTCTCTGGATGTGGAGTTGTTACCGCCTGGAATGAGGATCGGCATCCTTGTTTTGTTTGGGTGCTCAACATGCTTGATTTCATCATCCCTGTCTCCATGGACATTGAACTTAAGTGACCCCACTTGATTTTCTTCTAGATATAGTCAAAAGTCTGATGATATGTGAATATCCTGAGCCACGAGGAGTCGTTTTGGCACTGGAAGACCTATGCTGCCCCTTTTGAATGGTGTCATTCACGAACACATTCATTTCCCCAACATCACATACACTTTCAGGCTTATGTGCTGCCTGAGCCAACAGAATCCATGGTAGCTGAAAATGGCTTGGGGGCGCTGAACTTCTCTCTGGATGTGGAGTTGTTAGCGCCTGGAATGAGGATCGGCATCCTTGTTTTGTGTGGGTGCTCAACATGCTTGATTTCATCATACTGGGCTCCATGGACATTGGAACTTCAGTGACCCCACTTAGTTTTCTTCAAGATTTGGTCAAAATGCTGATGGTACGTGAAGTTCCTGAGCCATGAGGAGTCCTTTTGGCCCTGAAAGAGCAGTGTTGCTGCTTTCGCTTGTTGCCATTCACCAACACACTCAGTTCCCCAGGCATCACATACACTTTCAGGCTTATGTTTCCAGAGCCAACAGAATCCATGGTAGCTGAAAATGTCTTGGGCGCTGAACTTGTCTCTGGATGTGGAGTTGTTAGTGCCTGGAATGAGGATCGGCATCCTTGTTTTGTGTGGATGCTCAACATGCTTGATTTCATCATCCTGGGCTCCATGGACATTGAAACTTAAGTGACACCTCTTGGTTTTCTTCCAGATTTGTTCAAAATTCTGATGGTATGTGAAGTTCCTGAGACACGAGGAGTCATTTTGGCCCTGGAAAACATTTGCTGCCCCTTTCGTTGTTGCCATTATCCAAGACACTCAGTTCCCCAGGCATCACATACACTTTCAGGCATATGTGCTGCCAGAGCCAACAGAATCCATGGTAGCTGAAAATGGCTTGGGCGCTGAACTTCTCTCTGAATGTGGAGTTGGTAGCGCCTGGAATGAGGATCGGCATCCTTGTTTTGTGTGGGTGCTCAACATGCTTGATTTCATCATCCTGGGCTCCATGGACATTGGACCTTAAGTGACCCCACTTGGTTTTCTTCTAGATCTGGTCGAAAAGGTGATGGTATGTGAAGATCCTGAGCTACAAGGAGTCGTTTTGGCACTGGAAGACCTATGCTGCCCCTTTTGAATGGTGTCATTCAGCAACACACTCAGTTCCCCAGGCAGCACAGACACTTTCAGGCTTATGTGTTGCCAGAGCCAACAGAATCCATGGTAGCTGAAAATGGCTTGGGCGCTGAACTTCTCTCTGGATGTGGAGTTGTTAGCGCCTGGAATGAGGATCGGCATCCTTGTTTTGTGTGGGTGCTCAACATGCTTGATTTCATCATACTGGGCTCCATGGACCTTAAGTGACCCCACTTGGTTTTCTTCTAGATCTGGTCGAAAATCTGATGGTATGTGAAGTTCCTGAGCCACGAGGAGTCATTTTGGCACTGGAAGACCTGTGCTGCCCCTTTCGATTGTTGCCATTCAGCAACACACTCAGTTCCCCAGGCATCACATACACTTTCAGGCATATGTGCTGCCAGAGCCAACAGAATCCATGGTAGCTGAAAATGGCTTGGGCGCTGAACTTCTCTCTGGATGTGGAGTTGTTAGCGCCTGGAATGAGGATCGGCATCCTTGTTTTGTTTGGGTGCTCAACATGCTTGATTTCAACATCCTGGGCTCCATGGACATTGAACTTCAGTGACCCCACTTGGTTGTCTTCTAGATTTGGTCAAAAGGCTGATGGTATGTGAAGAACCTGAGCCAAGAGGAGTCGTTTTGTCACTTGAAGACCTATGCTGCTCCTTTCGAATGGTGCCATTCACCAACACACTCAGTTCCCCAGGCATCACATACACTTTCAGGCATATGTGCTGCCAGAGCCAACAGAATCCATGGTAGCTGAAAATGGCTTGGGTGCTGAACTTCTCTCTGGATGTGGAGTTGTTAGCGCCTGGAATGAGGATCGGCATCCTTGTTTTGTGTGGGTGTTCAACATGCTTGATTTCATCACCCTGGGATCCATGGACATTGAATTAAGTGACCCCACTTGGTTTTCTTCTAGATTTGGTCAAAATGCTGATGGTACGTGAAGTCCGTGATCCACGAGGAGTTGTTTTGGCACTGGAAGACCTATGCTGCCCCTTTCGATTTTTGCCATTCACCAACACACTCAAATCCCCAGGCATCACATACACTTTCAGGCATATGTGCTGCCAGAGCCAACAGAATCCATGGTAGCTGAAAATCGCTTGGGTGCTGAACTTCTCTCTGGATGTGGAGTTGTTAGCGCCTGGAATGAGGATCGGCATCCTTGTTTTGTGTGGGTGCTCAACATGCTTGATTTCATCATACTGGGCTCCATGGACATTGGGCGTTAAGTGACCCCACTTGGTTTTCTTCAAGATTTGGTCAAAATGCTGATGGTACGTGAAGTTCCTGAGCCATGAGGAGTCATTTTGGCCCTGAAAGAGCAGTGTTGCTGCTTTCGCTTGTTGCCATTCACCAACACACTCAGTTCCCCAGGCATCACATACACTTTCAGGCATATGTGCTGTCAGAGCCAACAGAATCCATGGTAGCTGAACATGGCTTGGGCGCTGAACTTCTCTCTGGATGTGGAGTTGTTAGCGCCTGGAATGAGGATCGGCATCCTTGTTTTGTGTGGGTGCTCAACATGCTTGATTTCATCCTCCTGGGCTCCATGGACATTGGGCGTTAAGTGACCCCACTTAGTTTTCTTCAAGATTTGGTCAAAATGCTGATGGTATGTGAAGTTTCTGAGCCATGAGGAGTCATTTTGGCCCTGAAAGACCAGTGTTGCTGCTTTCGCTTGTTGCCATTCACCAACACACTCAGTTCCCCAGGCATCACATACATTTTCAGGCATATGTGCTGCCAGAGCCAACAGAATCCATGGTAGCTGAAAATGGCTTGGGCGCTGAACTTCTCTCTGGATGTGGAGTTGTTAGCGCCTGGAATGAGGATCGGCATCCTTGTTTTGTGTGGGTGCTCAACATGCTTGATTTCATCATCCTGGGCTCCATGGACATTGGACCTTAAGTGACCCCACTTGGTTTTCTTCTAGATCTGGTCGAAAAGGTGATGGTATGTGAAGATCCTGAGCTACAAGGAGTCGTTTTGGCACTGGAAGACCTATGCTGCCCCTTTTGAATGGTGTCATTCAGCAACACACTCAGTTCCCCAGGCAGCACAGACACTTTCAGGCTTATGTGTTGCCAGAGCCAACAGAATCCATGGTAGCTGAAAATGGCTTGGGCGCTGAACTTGTCTGTGGATGTGGAGTTGTTAGCGCCTGGAATGAGGATCGGCATCCTTGTTTTGTGTGGGTGCTCAACATGCTTGATTTCATCATCCTGGGCTCCATGGGACCTTAAGTGACCCCACTTGGTTTCTTCTAGATCTGGTCGAAAATCTGATGGTATGTGAAGTTCCTGAGCCACGAGGAGTCATTTTGGCACTGGAAGACCTGTGCTGCCCCTTTCGATTGTTGCCATTCAGCAACACACTCAGTTCCCCAGGCATCACATACACTTTCAGGCATATGTGCTGCCAGAGCCAACAGAATCCATGGTAGCTGAAAATGGCTTGGGCGCTGAACTTCTCTCTGGATGTGGAGTTGTTAGCGCCTGGAATGAGGATCGGCATCCTTGTTTTGTTTGGGTGCTCAACATGCTTGATTTCAACATCCTGGGCTCCATGGACATTGAACTTCAGTGACCCCACTTGGTTGTCTTCTAGATTTGGTCAAAAGGCTGATGGTATGTGAAGAACCTGAGCCAAGAGGAGTCGTTTTGTCACTTGAAGACCTATGCTGCTCCTTTCGAATGGTGCCATTCACCACACACTCAGTTCCCCAGGCATCACATACACTTTCAGGCATATGTGCTGCCAGAGCCAACAGAATCCATGGTAGCTGAAAATGGCTTGGGTGCTGAACTTCTCTCTGGATGTGGAGTTGTTAGCGCCTGGAATGAGGATCGGCATCCTTGTTTTGTGTGGGTGTTCAACATGCTTGATTTCATCACCCTGGGATCCATGGACATTGAATTAAGTGACCCCACTTGGTTTTCTTCTAGATTTGGTCAAAATGCTGATGGTACGTGAAGTCCGTGATCCACGAGGAGTCGTTTTGGCACTGGAAGACCTATGCTGCCCCTTTCGATTTTTGCCATTCACCAACACACTCAAATCCCCAGGCATCACATACACTTTCAGGCATATGTGCTGCCAGAGCCAACAGAATCCATGGTAGCTGAAAATCGCTTGGGTGCTGAACTTCTCTCTGGATGTGGAGTTGTTAGCGCCTGGAATGAGGATCGGCATCCTTGTTTTGTGTGGGTGCTCAACATGCTTGATTTCATCATACTGGGCTCCATGGACATTGGGCGTTAAGTGACCCCACTTAGTTTTCTTCAAGATTTGGTCAAAATGCTGATGGTACGTGAAGTTCCTGAGCCATGAGGAGTCATTTTGGCCCTGAAAGAGCAGTGTTGCTGCTTTCGCTTGTTGCCATTCACCAACACACTCAGTTCCCCAGGCATTACATACACTTTCAGGCATATGTGCTGTCAGAGCCAACAGAATCCATGGTAGCTGAACATGGCTTGGGCGCTGAACTTCTCTCTGGATGTGGAGTTGTTAGCGCCTGGAATGAGGATCGGCATCCTTGTTTTGTGTGGGTGCTCAACATGCTTGATTTCATCCTCCTGGGCTCCATGGACATTGGGCGTTAAGTGACCCCACTTAGTTTTCTTCAAGATTTGGTCAAAATGCTGATGGTATGTGAAGTTTCTGAGCCATGAGGAGTCATTTTGGCCCTGAAAGACCAGTGTTGCTGCTTTCGCTTGTTGCCATTCACCAACACACTCAGTTCCCCAGGCATCACATACATTTTCAGGCATATGTGCTGCCAGAGCCAACAGAATCCATGGTAGCTGAAAATGGCTTGGGCGCTGAACTTCTCTCTGGATGTGGAGTTGTTAGCGCCTGGAATGAGGATCGGCATCCTTGTTTTGTGTGGGTGCTCAACATGCTTGATTTCATCATACTGGGCTCCATGGACATTGGATCTTAAGTGACTCCACTTGGTTTTCCTGTAGATCTGGTAGAAAACCTGATGGTATGTGAAGTCCCTGATCCACGACGAGTCGTTTTGGCACTGGAAGACCTGTGCTGCCCATTTCGAATGGTGCCATTCAGCAACACACTCAGTTCCCCAGGCATCACATACACTTTCAGGCATATGTGCTGTCAGAGATAACACAATCCATGGTAGCTGAAAATGGCTTGGGGGCGCTGAACTTCTCTCTGGATGTGGACTTGTTAGTGCCTGGAATGAGAATCGGCATCCTTGTTTTGTGTGGCTGCTCAACATGCTTGATTTCATCCTCCTGGGCTCCATGGACATTGAAACTTAAGTGACCCCACATGGTTTTCTTCGAGATTTGGTCAAAATGCTGATGGTATGTGAAGTTCCTGAGACACGAGGAGTCATTTTGGTCCTGGAAAACATTTGCTGCCGTTTCGTTGATGCCATTCACCAACACACTCAGTTCCCCAGGCATCACATACACTTTCAGGCATATGTGCTGCCAGAGCCATCATGTTGCATGGTAGCTGAAAATGGCTTGGGTGCTGAACTTCTCTCTGGATGTGG
>NW_024466041.1:0-34680 GCF_017591425.1 Ochotona curzoniae
AGATTTGGTCAAAATGCTGATGGTATGTGAAGTTCCTGAGCCACGAGGAGTCATTTTGGCACTGGAAAACATTTGCTGCCCGTTTCGATTGTTGCCATTCACAACACACTCAGTTCCCCAGGCATCACATACACTTTCAGGCATATGTGCTGCCAGAGCCAACAGAATCCATGGTAGCTGAAAATGGCTTGGGCGCTGAACTTGTCTCTGGATGTGGAGTTGTTAGCGCCTGCAATGAGGATCGGCATCCTAGTTTTGTGTGGGTGCTCAACATGCTTGATTTCATCACCCTGGGCTCCATGGACATTGGACTTAAGTGACCCCACTTGGTTTTCCTCTAGATCTGGTCGAAAAGCTGATGGTATGTGAAGTCCTGAGCCACGAGGAGTCGTTTTGGCACTGGAAGACCTATGCTGCCCTTTTCGAATGGTGCCATTCACCAACACACTCAGTTCCCCAGGCATCACATACACTTTCAGGCATATGTGCTGCCAGAGCCAACAGAATCCATGGTAGCTGAAAATGGCTTGGGCGCTGAACTTCTCTCTGGATGTGGAGTTGTTAGCGCCTGGAATGAGGATCGGCATCCTTGTTTTGTGTGGGTGCTCAACATGCTTGATTTCATCATCCTGGGCTCCATGGACATTGGACTTCAGTGACCCCACTTGGTTTTCTTCTAGATTTGGTCAAAATGCTGATGGTATGTGAAGTTCCTGAGCCACAAGGAATCATTTTGGCACTGGAAGATATTTGCTGCCCCTTTCGATTTTTGCCATTCACCAACACACTCAGTTCCCCAGGCATCACATACACTTTCAGGCATATGTGCTGCCAGAGCCAACAGAATCCATGGTAGCTGAAAATGGCTTGGGCGCTGAACTTCTCTCTGGATGTGGAGTTGTTAGCGCCTGGAATGAGGATCGGCATCCTTGTTTTGTGTGGGTGCTCAACATGCTTGATTTCATCATCCTGGGCTCCATGGACATTGGAACGTAAGTGACCCCACTTAGTTTTCTTCAAGATTTGGTCAAAATGCTGATGGTACGTGAAGTCCCTGATCCACGATGAGTCATTTTTGCACTGGAAGACCTGTGCTGCCCATTTCGAATGGTGCCATTTATCAACACACTCAGTTCCCCAGGCATCACATACACTTTCAGGCATATGTGCTGCCAGAGCCAACAGAATCCATGGTAGCTGAAAATGGCTTGGGCGCTGAACTTCTCTCTGGATGTGGAGTTGTTAGCGCCTGGAATGAGGATCGGCATCCTTGTTTTGTGTGGGTGCTCAACATGCTTGATTTCATCATACTGGGCTCCATGGACATTGGACTAGAAGTGACCCCACTTGGTTTTCTTCTAGATCTGGTCAAAATGCTGATGGTATGTGAAGTTCCTGATCCACGAGGAGTCGTTTTGGCACTGGAAGACCTATGCTGCCCCTTTCGAATGGTGCCATTCACCAACACACTCAGTTCCCCAGGCATCACATACACTTTCAGGCATATGTGCTGCCAGAGCCAACAGAATCCATGGTAGCTGAAAATGGCTTGGGCGCTGAACTTCTCTCTGGATGTGGAGTTGTTAGCGCCTGGAATGAGGATCGGCATCCTTGTTTTGTGTGGGTGCTCAACATGCTTGATTTCATCACCCTGGGCTCCATGGACATTGGAGCCTACGTGACCCCACTTGGTTTTCTTCTAGATTTGGTCAAAATGCTGATGGTATGTGAAGTTCCTGAGCCACGAGGAGTCGTTTTGGCACTGGAAGACCTTTGCTGTCCCTTTCGATTGTTGCCATTCACCAACACACTCAGTTCCCCAGGCATCACATACACTTTCAGGCATATGTGCTGCCAGAGCCAACAGAATCCATGGTAGCTGAAAATGGCTTGGGCG
Organism: Ochotona curzoniae; assembly: GCF_017591425.1. NCBI lineage: Eukaryota > Metazoa > Chordata > Mammalia > Lagomorpha > Ochotonidae > Ochotona > Ochotona curzoniae. The sequence goes on from NW_024466041.1 coordinate 1,898, forward strand.
CTGAACTTCTCTCTGGATGTGGAGTTGTTAGCGCCTGGAATGAGGATCGGCATCCTTGTTTTGTGTGGGTGCTCAACATGCTTGATTTCATCATCCTGGGCTCCATTGGACCTTAAGTGACCCCACTTGGTTTTCTTCTAGATCTGGTCGAAAAGCTGATGGTATGTGAAGTCCTGAGCCACGAGGAGTCGTTTTGGCACTGGAAGACCTGTGCTGTCCCTTTCGAATGGTGCCATTCACCAACACACTCAGTTCCCCAGGCATCACATACACTTTCAGGCATATGTGCTGCCAGAGCCAACAGAATCCATGGTAGCTGAAAATGGCTTGGGCGCTGAACTTCTCTCTGGATGTGGAGTTGTTAGCGCCTGGAATGAGGATCTGCATCCTTGTTTTGTGTGGGTGCTCAACATGCTTGATTTCATCATCCTGGGCTCCATGGACATTGGACCTTAAGTGACCCCACTTAGTTTTCTTCCAGATTTGGTCAAAATGCTGATGGTATGTGAAGTTCCTGAGCCACGAGGAGTCATTTTGGCACTGGAAGACCTGTGCTGCCCCTTTCGAATGTTGCCATTCACCAACACACTCAGTTCCCCAGGCATCACATACACTTTCAGGCATATGTGCTGCCAGAGCCAACAGAATCCATGGTAGCTGAAAATGGCTTGGGCGCTGAACTTGTCTCTGGATGTGGAGTTGTTAGCGCCTGGACTGAGGATCGGCATCCTTGTTTTGTGTGGGTGCTCAACATGCTTGATTTCATCATCCTGGGCTCCATGGACATTGGAAATTAAGTGACCACACATGGTTTCCTTCTAGATCTGCTCGACAAGCTGATGGTATGTGAAGTGACTGAGCCAAGTGGAGTCGTTTTGGCACTGGAAGACCCTGCCCTCCAATTTGAATATTGCCATTCACCAACACACTCAGTTCCCCAGGCATCACATACACTTTCAGGCATATGTGCTGCCAGAGCCAACAGAATCCATGGTAGCTGAAAATGGCTTGGGCGCTGAACTTGTCTCTGGATGTGGAGTTGTTAGCGCCTGGACTGAGGATCTGCATCCTTGTTTTGTGTGGGTGCTCAACATGCTTGATTGCATCATCCTGGGCTCCATGGACATTGGACAAGAAGTGACCCAACATGGTTTCCTCTAGATCTGCTCCACAAGCTGATGGTATGTGAAGTGCATGAGCCAAGTGGAGTCGTTTTGGCACTGGAAGACCCCTGCTGGCCAATTCGAATATTGCCATTCACCAACACACTCAGTTCCCCAGGCATCACATACACTTTCAGGCATATGTGCTGCCAGAGCCAACAGAATCCATGGTAGCTGAAAATGGCTTGGGCGCTGAACTTCTCTCTGGATGTGGAGTTGTTAGCGCCTGGAATGAGGATCGGCATCCTTGTTTTGTGTGGGTGCTCAACATGCTTGATTTCATCCTCCTGGGCTCCATGGACATTGGAACGTAAGTGACCCCACTTAGTTTTCTTCAAGATTTGGTCAAAATGCTGATGGTATGTGAAGTTCCTGAGCCACGAGGAGTCGTTTTGGCACTGGAAAATATTTGCTACCCCTTTCGATTTTTGCCATTCACGAACACATTCATTTCCCCAACATCACATACACTTTCAGGCATATGTGCTGCCAGAGCCAACAGAATCCATGGTAGCTGAAAATGGCTTGGGCGCTGAACTTGTCTGTGGATGTGGAGTTGTTAGCGCCTGGAATGAGGATCGGCATCCTTGTTTTGTGTGGGTGCTCAACATGCTTGATTTCATCATCCTGGGCTCCATGGACATTGGACGTTAAGTGACCACACTTGGTTTTCCTCTAGATCTGGTCGAAAAGCTGATGGTATGTGAAGTGCCTGAGCCACGTGGAGTCGTTTTGGACCTGGAAGACCTGTGCTGCCCTTTCGAATGTTGCCATTCACCCACACACTCAGTTCCACAGGCATCACATACACTTTCAGGCATATGTGCTGCCAGAGCCAACAGAATCCATGGTAGCTGAAAATGGCTTGGGCGCTGAACTTCTCTCTGGATGTGGAGTTGTTAGCGCCTGGAATGAGGATCTGCATCCTTGTTTTGTGTGGGTGCTCAACATGCTTGATTTCATCATCCTGGGCTCCATGGACATTGGACAATAAGTGACCCCACTTGGTTTTCTTCTAGATCTGTTCGAAATGGTGATGGTATGTGAAGTTCCTGAGCCTCGAGGAGTCGTTTTGGCACTGGAAGACCTCTGCTGCCCATTTCGAATGTTGCCATTCACCAACACACTCAGTTCCCCAGGCATCACATACACTTTCAGGCATATGTGCTGCCAGAGCCAACAGAATCCATGGTAGCTGAAAATGGCTTGGGCGCTGAACTTCTCTCTGGATGTGGAGTTGTTAGCGCCTGGAATGAGGATCGGCATCCTTGTTTTGTGTGGGTGCTCAACATGCTTGATTTCATCATCCTGGGCTCCATGGACATTGGACACGTAAGTGACCCCACTTGGTTTTCTTCTAGATCTGGTCAAAAGCTGATGGTATGTGAAGTCCTGAGCCACGAGGAGTCGTTTTGGCACTGGAAGACCTTGCTGCCCATTTCGAATGTTGCCATTCACCAACACACTCAGTTCCCCAGGCATCACATACACTTTCAGGCATATGTGCTGCCAGAGCCAACAGAATCCATGGTAGCTGAAAATGGCTTGGGCGCTGAACTTCTCTCTGGATGTGGAGTTGTTAGCGCCTGGAATGAGGATCGGCATCCTTGTTTTGTGTGGGTGCTCAACATGCTTGATTTCATCATCCTGGGCTCCATGGACATTGGACTTAAGTGACCCCACTTGGTTTTCCTCTAGATCTGGTCGAAAAGCTGATGGTATGTGAAGTCCTGAGCCACGAGGAGTCGTTTTGGCACTGGAAGACCTCTGCTGGCCCATTTCGAATGTTGCCATTCACCAACACACTCAGTTCCCCAGGCATCACATACACTTTCAGGCATATGTGCTGCCAGAGCCAACAGAATCCATGGTAGCTGAAAATGGCTTGGGCGCTGAACTTCTCTCTGGACGTGGAGTTGTTAGCGCCTCGAATGAGGATCGGCATCCTTGTTTTGTGTGGGTGCTCAACATGCTTGATTTCATCATCCTGGGCTCCATGGACATTGGACACTAAGTGACCCCACTTGGTTTTCTTCTAGATCTGGTCGTAAGGCTGATGGTATGTGAAGGTCGTGAGCCATGAGGAGTTGTTTTGGCACTGGAAGACCTGTGCTGGCCCTTTCGAATGTTGCCATTCACCAACACACTCAGTTCCCCAGGCATCACATACACTTTCAGGCATATGTGCTGCCAGAGCCATCATGATTTCCATGGTAGCTGAAAATGGCTTGGGCGCTGAACTTGTCTCTGGATGTGGAGTTGTTAGCGCCTGGAATGAGGATCGGCATCCTTGTTTTGTGTGGGTGCTCAACATGCTTGATTGCATCATCCTGGGCTCCATGGACATTGGACAAGAAGTGACCCAACTTGGTTTTCCTCTAGATCTGCTCGACAAGCTGATGGTATGTGAAGTGCATGAGCCAAGTGGAGTCGTTTTGGCACTGGAAGACCTCTGCTGGCCCTTTCGAATGTTGCCATTCACCAACACACTCAGTTCCCCAGGCATCACATACACTTTCAGGCATATGTGCTGCCAGAGCCATCATGTTCCATGGTAGCTGAAAATGGCTTGGGCGCTGAACTTGTCTCTGGATGTGGAGTTGTTAGCGCCTGGACTGAGGATCTGCATCCTTGTTTTGTGTGGGTGCTCAACATGCTTGATTGCATCATCCTGGGCTCCATGGACATTGGACAAGAAGTGACCCAACAGGGTTTCCCTCTAGATCTGCTCGACAAGCTGATGGTATGTGAAGTGAATGAGCCAAGTGGAGTCGTTTTGGCACTGGAAGACCCTGCTGGCCCATTCGAATATTGCCATTCACCAACACACTCAGTTCCCCAGGCATCACATACACTTTCAGGCATATGTGCTGCCAGAGCCATCATGTTGCATGGTAGCTGAAAATGGCTTGGGCGCTGAACTTGTCTCTGGATGTGGAGTTGTTAGCGCCTGGACTGAGGATCTGCATCCTTGTTTTGTGTGGGTGCTCAACATGCTTGATTGCATCATCCTGGGCTCCATGGACATTGGACAAGAAGTGACCAAACAGGGTTTCCCTCTAGATCTGCTCGACAAGCTGATGGTATGTGAAGTGAATGAGCCAAGTGGAGTCGTTTTGGCACTGGAAGACCTCTGCTGGCCAATTCGAATATTGCCATTCACCCACACACTCAGTTCCCCAGGCATCACATACACTTTCAGGCATATGTGCTGCCAGAGCCATCATGTTGCATGGTAGCTGAAAATGGCTTGGGCGCTGAACTTGTCTCTGGATGTGGAGTTGTTAGCGCCTGGACTGAGGATCTGCATCCTTGTTTTGTGTGGGTGCTCAACATGCTTGATTGCATCATCCTGGGCTCCATGGACATTGGACAAGAAGTGACCAAACAGGGTTTCCCTCTAGATCTGCTCCACAAGCTGATGGTATGTGAAGTGAATGAGCCAAGTGGAGTCGTTTTGGCACTGGAAGACCCCTGCTGGCCAATTTCAATATTGCCATTCACCCACACACTCAGTTCCCCAGGCATCACATACACTTTCAGGCATATGTGCTGCCAGAGCCATCATGTTGCATGGTAGCTGAAAATGGCTTGGGCGCTGAACTTGTCTCTGGATGTGGAGTTGTTAGCGCCTGGACTGAGGATCTGCATCCTTGTTTTGTGTGGGTGCTCAACATGCTTGATTGCATCATCCTGGGCTCCATGGACATTGGACAAGAAGTGACCAAACAGGGTTTCCCTCTAGATCTGCTCCACAAGCTGATGGTATGTGAAGTGAATGAGCCAAGTGGAGTCGTTTTGGCACTGGAAGACCCTGCTGGCCAATTCGAATATTGCCATTCACCAACACACTCAGTTCCCCAGGCATCACATACACTTTCAGGCATATGTGCTGCCAGAGCCATCATGTTCCATGGTAGCTGAAAATGGCTTGGGCGCTGAACTTGTCTCTGGATGTGGAGTTGTTAGCGCCTGGACTGAGGATCTGCATCCTTGTTTTGTGTGGGTGCTCAACATGCTTGATTGCATCATCCTGGGCTCCATGGACATTGGACAAGAAGTGACCAAACAGGGTTTCCCTCTAGATCTGCTCGACAAGCTGATGGTATGTGAAGTGAATGAGCCAAGTGGAGTCGTTTTGGCACTGGAAGAGCCTGCTGGCCAATTCGAATATTGCCATTCACCAACACACTCAGTTCCCCAGGCATCACATACACTTTCAGGCATATGTGCTGCCAGAGCCATCATGTTCCATGGTAGCTGAAAATGGCTTGGGCGCTGAACTTGTCTCTGGATGTGGAGTTGTTAGCGCCTGGACTGAGGATCTGCATCCTTGTTTTGTGTGGGTGCTCAACATGCTTGATTGCATCATCCTGGGCTCCATGGACATTGGACAAGAAGTGACCAAACAGGGTTTCCCTCTAGATCTGCTCCACAAGCTGATGGTATGTGAAGTGAATGAGCCAAGTGGAGTCGTTTTGGCACTGGAAGAGCCTGCTGGCCAATTCGAATATTGCCATTCACCAACACACTCAGTTCCCCAGGCATCACATACACTTTCAGGCATATGTGCTGCCAGAGCCATCATGTTGCATGGTAGCTGAAAATGGCTTGGGCGCTGAACTTGTCTCTGGATGTGGAGTTGTTAGCGCCTGGACTGAGGATCTGCATCCTTGTTTTGTGTGGGTGCTCAACATGCTTGATTGCATCATCCTGGGCTCCATGGACATTGGACAAGAAGTGACCAAACAGGGTTTCCCTCTAGATCTGCTCGACAAGCTGATGGTATGTGAAGTGAATGAGCCAAGTGGAGTCGTTTTGGCACTGGAAGACCCTGCTGGCCAATTCGAATATTGCCATTCACCAACACACTCAGTTCCCCAGGCATCACATACACTTTCAGGCATATGTGCTGCCAGAGCCATCATGTTGCATGGTAGCTGAAAATGGCTTGGGCGCTGAACTTGTCTCTGGATGTGGAGTTGTTAGCGCCTGGACTGAGGATCTGCATCCTTGTTTTGTGTGGGTGCTCAACATGCTTGATTGCATCATCCTGGGCTCCATGGACATTGGACAAGAAGTGACCAAACAGGGTTTCCCTCTAGATCTGCTCCACAAGCTGATGGTATGTGAAGTGAATGAGCCAAGTGGAGTCGTTTTGGCACTGGAAGACCCTGCTGGCCAATTCGAATATTGCCATTCACCCACACACTCAGTTCCCCAGGCATCACATACACTTTCAGGCATATGTGCTGCCAGAGCCATCATGTTGCATGGTAGCTGAAAATGGCTTGGGCGCTGAACTTGTCTCTGGATGTGGAGTTGTTAGCGCCTGGACTGAGGATCTGCATCCTTGTTTTGTGTGGGTGCTCAACATGCTTGATTGCATCATCCTGGGCTCCATGGACATTGGACAAGAAGTGACCAAACAGGGTTTCCCTCTAGATCTGCTCCACAAGCTGATGGTATGTGAAGTGAATGAGCCAAGTGGAGTCGTTTTGGCACTGGAAGACCCCTGCTGGCCAATTCGAATATTGCCATTCACCCACACACTCAGTTCCCCAGGCATCACATACACTTTCAGGCATATGTGCTGCCAGAGCCATCATGTTGCATGGTAGCTGAAAATGGCTTGGGCGCTGAACTTGTCTCTGGATGTGGAGTTGTTAGCGCCTGGACTGAGGATCTGCATCCTTGTTTTGTGTGGGTGCTCAACATGCTTGATTGCATCATCCTGGGCTCCATGGACATTGGACAAGAAGTGACCAAAGCGGGTTTACCTCTAGATCTGCTCCACAACCTGATGGTATGTGAAGTGAATGAGCCAAGTGGAGTCGTTTTGGCACTGGAAGACCCCTGCCCTTCAATTCGAATATTGCCATTCACCAACACACTCAGTTCCCCAGGCATCACATACACTTTCAGGCATATGTGCTGCCAGAGCCATCATGTTGCATGGTAGCTGAAAATGGCTTGGGCGCTGAACTTGTCTCTGGATGTGGAGTTGTTAGCGCCTGGACTGAGGATCTGCATCCTTGTTTTGTGTGGGTGCTCAACATGCTTGATTGCATCATCCTGGGCTCCATGGACATTGGACAAGAAGTGACCAAACAGGGTTTCCCTCTAGATCTGCTCGACAAGCTGATGGTATGTGAAGTGAATGAGCCAAGTGGAGTCGTTTTGGCACGGGAAGAACCCTGCTGGCCAATTCGAATATTGCCATTCCCCAACACACTCGGTTCCCCAGGCATCACATACACTTTCAGGCATATGTGCTGCCAGAGCCATCATGTTGCATGGTAGCTGAAAATGGCTTGGGCGCTGAACTTGTCTCTGGATGTGGAGTTGTTAGCGCCTGGACTGAGGATCTGCATCCTTGTTTTGTGTGGGTGCTCAACATGCTTGATTGCATCATCCTGGGCTCCATGGACATTGGACAAGAAGTGACCAAACAGGGTTTCCCTCTAGATCTGCTCCACAAGCTGATGGTATGTGAAGTGAATGAGCCAAGTGGAGTCGTTTTGGCACTGGAAGACCCTGCTGGCCAATTCGAATATTGCCATTCACCCACACACTCAGTTCCCCAGGCATCACATACACTTTCAGGCATATGTGCTGCCAGAGCCATCATGTTGCATGGTAGCTGAAAATGGCTTGGGCGCTGAACTTGTCTCTGGATGTGGAGTTGTTAGCGCCTGGACTGAGGATCTGCATCCTTGTTTTGTGTGGGTGCTCAACATGCTTGATTGCATCATCCTGGGCTCCATGGACATTGGACAAGAAGTGACCAAACAGGGTTTCCCTCTAGATCTGCTCCACAAGCTGATGGTATGTGAAGTGAATGAGCCAAGTGGAGTCGTTTTGGCACTGGAAGACCCCTGCTGGCCAATTCGAATATTGCCATTCACCCACACACTCAGTTCCCCAGGCATCACATACACTTTCAGGCATATGTGCTGCCAGAGCCATCATGTTGCATGGTAGCTGAAAATGGCTTGGGCGCTGAACTTGTCTCTGGATGTGGAGTTGTTAGCGCCTGGACTGAGGATCTGCATCCTTGTTTTGTGTGGGTGCTCAACATGCTTGATTGCATCATCCTGGGCTCCATGGACATTGGACAAGAAGTGACCAAACAGGGTTTCCCTCTAGATCTGCTCCACAAGCTGATGGTATGTGAAGTGAATGAGCCAAGTGGAGTCGTTTTGGCACTGGAAGACCCCTGCTGGCCAATTCGAATATTGCCATTCACCCACACACTCAGTTCCCCAGGCATCACATACACTTTCAGGCATATGTGCTGCCAGAGCCATCATGTTGCATGGTAGCTGAAAATGGCTTGGGCGCTGAACTTGTCTCTGGATGTGGAGTTGTTAGCGCCTGGACTGAGGATCTGCATCCTTGTTTTGTGTGGGTGCTCAACATGCTTGATTGCATCATCCTGGGCTCCATGGACATTGGACAAGAAGTGACCAAACAGGGTTTCCCTCTAGATCTGCTCCACAAGCTGATGGTATGTGAAGTGAATGAGCCAAGTGGAGTCGTTTTGGCACTGGAAGACCCCTGCTGGCCAATTCGAATATTGCCATTCACCCACACACTCAGTTCCCCAGGCATCACATACACTTTCAGGCATATGTGCTGCCAGAGCCATCATGTTGCATGGTAGCTGAAAATGGCTTGGGCGCTGAACTTGTCTCTGGATGTGGAGTTGTTAGCGCCTGGACTGAGGATCTGCATCCTTGTTTTGTGTGGGTGCTCAACATGCTTGATTGCATCATCCTGGGCTCCATGGACATTGGACAAGAAGTGACCAAACAGGGTTTCCCTCTAGATCTGCTCCACAAGCTGATGGTATGTGAAGTGAATGAGCCAAGTGGAGTCGTTTTGGCACTGGAAGACCCCTGCTGGCCAATTCGAATATTGCCATTCACCCACACACTCAGTTCCCCAGGCATCACATACACTTTCAGGCATATGTGCTGCCAGAGCCATCATGTTGCATGGTAGCTGAAAATGGCTTGGGCGCTGAACTTGTCTCTGGATGTGGAGTTGTTAGCGCCTGGACTGAGGATCTGCATCCTTGTTTTGTGTGGGTGCTCAACATGCTTGATTGCATCATCCTGGGCTCCATGGACATTGGACAAGAAGTGACCAAACAGGGTTTCCCTCTAGATCTGCTCCACAAGCTGATGGTATGTGAAGTGAATGAGCCAAGTGGAGTCGTTTTGGCACTGGAAGACCCCTGCTGGCCAATTCGAATATTGCCATTCACCCACACACTCAGTTCCCCAGGCATCACATACACTTTCAGGCATATGTGCTGCCAGAGCCATCATGTTGCATGGTAGCTGAAAATGGCTTGGGCGCTGAACTTGTCTCTGGATGTGGAGTTGTTAGCGCCTGGACTGAGGATCTGCATCCTTGTTTTGTGTGGGTGCTCAACATGCTTGATTGCATCATCCTGGGCTCCATGGACATTGGACAAGAAGTGACCAAACAGGGTTTCCCTCTAGATCTGCTCCACAAGCTGATGGTATGTGAAGTGAATGAGCCAAGTGGAGTCGTTTTGGCACTGGAAGACCCCTGCTGGCCAATTCGAATATTGCCATTCACCCACACACTCAGTTCCCCAGGCATCACATACACTTTCAGGCATATGTGCTGCCAGAGCCATCATGTTGCATGGTAGCTGAAAATGGCTTGGGCGCTGAACTTGTCTCTGGATGTGGAGTTGTTAGCGCCTGGACTGAGGATCTGCATCCTTGTTTTGTGTGGGTGCTCAACATGCTTGATTGCATCATCCTGGGCTCCATGGACATTGGACAAGAAGTGACCAAACAGGGTTTCCCTCTAGATCTGCTCCACAAGCTGATGGTATGTGAAGTGAATGAGCCAAGTGGAGTCGTTTTGGCACTGGAAGACCCCTGCTGGCCAATTCGAATATTGCCATTCACCCACACACTCAGTTCCCCAGGCATCACATACACTTTCAGGCATATGTGCTGCCAGAGCCATCATGTTGCATGGTAGCTGAAAATGGCTTGGGCGCTGAACTTGTCTCTGGATGTGGAGTTGTTAGCGCCTGGACTGAGGATCTGCATCCTTGTTTTGTGTGGGTGCTCAACATGCTTGATTGCATCATCCTGGGCTCCATGGACATTGGACAAGAAGTGACCAAACAGGGTTTCCCTCTAGATCTGCTCCACAAGCTGATGGTATGTGAAGTGAATGAGCCAAGTGGAGTCGTTTTGGCACTGGAAGACCCCTGCTGGCCAATTCGAATATTGCCATTCACCCACACACTCAGTTCCCCAGGCATCACATACACTTTCAGGCATATGTGCTGCCAGAGCCATCATGTTGCATGGTAGCTGAAAATGGCTTGGGCGCTGAACTTGTCTCTGGATGTGGAGTTGTTAGCGCCTGGACTGAGGATCTGCATCCTTGTTTTGTGTGGGTGCTCAACATGCTTGATTGCATCATCCTGGGCTCCATGGACATTGGACAAGAAGTGACCAAACAGGGTTTCCCTCTAGATCTGCTCCACAAGCTGATGGTATGTGAAGTGAATGAGCCAAGTGGAGTCGTTTTGGCACTGGAAGACCCCTGCTGGCCAATTCGAATATTGCCATTCACCCACACACTCAGTTCCCCAGGCATCACATACACTTTCAGGCATATGTGCTGCCAGAGCCATCATGTTGCATGGTAGCTGAAAATGGCTTGGGCGCTGAACTTGTCTCTGGATGTGGAGTTGTTAGCGCCTGGACTGAGGATCTGCATCCTTGTTTTGTGTGGGTGCTCAACATGCTTGATTGCATCATCCTGGGCTCCATGGACATTGGACAAGAAGTGACCAAACAGGGTTTCCCTCTAGATCTGCTCCACAAGCTGATGGTATGTGAAGTGAATGAGCCAAGTGGAGTCGTTTTGGCACTGGAAGACCCCTGCTGGCCAATTCGAATATTGCCATTCACCCACACACTCAGTTCCCCAGGCATCACATACACTTTCAGGCATATGTGCTGCCAGAGCCATCATGTTGCATGGTAGCTGAAAATGGCTTGGGCGCTGAACTTGTCTCTGGATGTGGAGTTGTTAGCGCCTGGACTGAGGATCTGCATCCTTGTTTTGTGTGGGTGCTCAACATGCTTGATTGCATCATCCTGGGCTCCATGGACATTGGACAAGAAGTGACCAAACAGGGTTTCCCTCTAGATCTGCTCCACAAGCTGATGGTATGTGAAGTGAATGAGCCAAGTGGAGTCGTTTTGGCACTGGAAGACCCCTGCTGGCCAATTCGAATATTGCCATTCACCCACACACTCAGTTCCCCAGGCATCACATACACTTTCAGGCATATGTGCTGCCAGAGCCATCATGTTGCATGGTAGCTGAAAATGGCTTGGGCGCTGAACTTGTCTCTGGATGTGGAGTTGTTAGCGCCTGGACTGAGGATCTGCATCCTTGTTTTGTGTGGGTGCTCAACATGCTTGATTGCATCATCCTGGGCTCCATGGACATTGGACAAGAAGTGACCAAACAGGGTTTCCCTCTAGATCTGCTCCACAAGCTGATGGTATGTGAAGTGAATGAGCCAAGTGGAGTCGTTTTGGCACTGGAAGACCCCTGCTGGCCAATTCGAATATTGCCATTCACCCACACACTCAGTTCCCCAGGCATCACATACACTTTCAGGCATATGTGCTGCCAGAGCCATCATGTTGCATGGTAGCTGAAAATGGCTTGGGCGCTGAACTTGTCTCTGGATGTGGAGTTGTTAGCGCCTGGACTGAGGATCTGCATCCTTGTTTTGTGTGGGTGCTCAACATGCTTGATTGCATCATCCTGGGCTCCATGGACATTGGACAAGAAGTGACCAAACAGGGTTTCCCTCTAGATCTGCTCCACAAGCTGATGGTATGTGAAGTGAATGAGCCAAGTGGAGTCGTTTTGGCACTGGAAGACCCCTGCTGGCCAATTCGAATATTGCCATTCACCCACACACTCAGTTCCCCAGGCATCACATACACTTTCAGGCATATGTGCTGCCAGAGCCATCATGTTGCATGGTAGCTGAAAATGGCTTGGGCGCTGAACTTGTCTCTGGATGTGGAGTTGTTAGCGCCTGGACTGAGGATCTGCATCCTTGTTTTGTGTGGGTGCTCAACATGCTTGATTGCATCATCCTGGGCTCCATGGACATTGGACAAGAAGTGACCAAACAGGGTTTCCCTCTAGATCTGCTCCACAAGCTGATGGTATGTGAAGTGAATGAGCCAAGTGGAGTCGTTTTGGCACTGGAAGACCCCTGCTGGCCAATTCGAATATTGCCATTCACCCACACACTCAGTTCCCCAGGCATCACATACACTTTCAGGCATATGTGCTGCCAGAGCCATCATGTTGCATGGTAGCTGAAAATGGCTTGGGCGCTGAACTTGTCTCTGGATGTGGAGTTGTTAGCGCCTGGACTGAGGATCTGCATCCTTGTTTTGTGTGGGTGCTCAACATGCTTGATTGCATCATCCTGGGCTCCATGGACATTGGACAAGAAGTGACCAAACAGGGTTTCCCTCTAGATCTGCTCCACAAGCTGATGGTATGTGAAGTGAATGAGCCAAGTGGAGTCGTTTTGGCACTGGAAGACCCCTGCTGGCCAATTCGAATATTGCCATTCACCCACACACTCAGTTCCCCAGGCATCACATACACTTTCAGGCATATGTGCTGCCAGAGCCATCATGTTGCATGGTAGCTGAAAATGGCTTGGGCGCTGAACTTGTCTCTGGATGTGGAGTTGTTAGCGCCTGGACTGAGGATCTGCATCCTTGTTTTGTGTGGGTGCTCAACATGCTTGATTGCATCATCCTGGGCTCCATGGACATTGGACAAGAAGTGACCAAACAGGGTTTCCCTCTAGATCTGCTCCACAAGCTGATGGTATGTGAAGTGAATGAGCCAAGTGGAGTGGTTTTGGCACTGGAAGACCCCTGCTGGCCAATTCGAATATTGCCATTCACCCACACACTCAGTTCCCCAGGCATCACATACACTTTCAGGCATATGTGCTGCCAGAGCCATCATGTTGCATGGTAGCTGAAAATGGCTTGGGCGCTGAACTTGTCTCTGGATGTGGAGTTGTTAGCGCCTGGACTGAGGATCTGCATCCTTGTTTTGTGTGGGTGCTCAACATGCTTGATTGCATCATCCTGGGCTCCATGGACATTGGACAAGAAGTGACCAAACAGGGTTTCCCTCTAGATCTGCTCCACAAGCTGATGGTATGTGAAGTGAATGAGCCAAGTGGAGTCGTTTTGGCACTGGAAGACCCCTGCTGGCCAATTCGAATATTGCCATTCACCCACACACTCAGTTCCCCAGGCATCACATACACTTTCAGGCATATGTGCTGCCAGAGCCATCATGTTGCATGGTAGCTGAAAATGGCTTGGGCGCTGAACTTGTCTCTGGATGTGGAGTTGTTAGCGCCTGGACTGAGGATCTGCATCCTTGTTTTGTGTGGGTGCTCAACATGCTTGATTGCATCATCCTGGGCTCCATGGACATTGGACAAGAAGTGACCAAACAGGGTTTCCCTCTAGATCTGCTCCACAAGCTGATGGTATGTGAAGTGAATGAGCCAAGTGGAGTGGTTTTGGCACTGGAAGACCCCTGCTGGCCAATTCGAATATTGCCATTCACCCACACACTCAGTTCCCCAGGCATCACATACACTTTCAGGCATATGTGCTGCCAGAGCCATCATGTTGCATGGTAGCTGAAAATGGCTTGGGCGCTGAACTTGTCTGTGGATGTGGAGTTGTTAGCGCCTGGACTGAGGATCTGCATCCTTGTTTTGTGTGGGTGCTCAACATGCTTGATTGCATCATCCTGGGCTCCATGGACATTGGACAAGAAGTGACCAAACAGGGTTTCCCTCTAGATCTGCTCCACAAGCTGATGGTATGTGAAGTGAATGAGCCAAGTGGAGTCGTTTTGGCACTGGAAGACCCCTGCTGGCCAATTCGAATATTGCCATTCACCCACACACTCAGTTCCCCAGGCATCACATACACTTTCAGGCATATGTGCTGCCAGAGCCATCATGTTGCATGGTAGCTGAAAATGGCTTGGGCGCTGAACTTGTCTCTGGATGTGGAGTTGTTAGCGCCTGGACTGAGGATCTGCATCCTTGTTTTGTGTGGGTGCTCAACATGCTTGATTGCATCATCCTGGGCTCCATGGACATTGGACAAGAAGTGACCAAACAGGGTTTCCCTCTAGATCTGCTCCACAAGCTGATGGTATGTGAAGTGAATGAGCCAAGTGGAGTCGTTTTGGCACTGGAAGACCCCTGCTGGCCAATTCGAATATTGCCATTCACCCACACACTCAGTTCCCCAGGCATCACATACACTTTCAGGCATATGTGCTGCCAGAGCCATCATGTTGCATGGTAGCTGAAAATGGCTTGGGCGCTGAACTTGTCTGTGGATGTGGAGTTGTTAGCGCCTGGACTGAGGATCTGCATCCTTGTTTTGTGTGGGTGCTCAACATGCTTGATTGCATCATCCTGGGCTCCATGGACATTGGACAAGAAGTGACCAAACAGGGTTTCCCTCTAGATCTGCTCCACAAGCTGATGGTATGTGAAGTGAATGAGCCAAGTGGAGTCGTTTTGGCACTGGAAGACCCCTGCTGGCCAATTCGAATATTGCCATTCACCCACACACTCAGTTCCCCAGGCATCACATACACTTTCAGGCATATGTGCTGCCAGAGCCATCATGTTGCATGGTAGCTGAAAATGGCTTGGGCGCTGAACTTGTCTCTGGATGTGGAGTTGTTAGCGCCTGGACTGAGGATCTGCATCCTTGTTTTGTGTGGGTGCTCAACATGCTTGATTGCATCATCCTGGGCTCCATGGACATTGGACAAGAAGTGACCAAACAGGGTTTCCCTCTAGATCTGCTCCACAAGCTGATGGTATGTGAAGTGAATGAGCCAAGTGGAGTCGTTTTGGCACTGGAAGACCCCTGCTGGCCAATTCGAATATTGCCATTCACCCACACACTCAGTTCCCCAGGCATCACATACACTTTCAGGCATATGTGCTGCCAGAGCCATCATGTTGCATGGTAGCTGAAAATGGCTTGGGCGCTGAACTTGTCTGTGGATGTGGAGTTGTTAGCGCCTGGACTGAGGATCTGCATCCTTGTTTTGTGTGGGTGCTCAACATGCTTGATTGCATCATCCTGGGCTCCATGGACATTGGACAAGAAGTGACCAAACAGGGTTTCCCTCTAGATCTGCTCCACAAGCTGATGGTATGTGAAGTGAATGAGCCAAGTGGAGTCGTTTTGGCACTGGAAGACCCCTGCTGGCCAATTCGAATATTGCCATTCACCCACACACTCAGTTCCCCAGGCATCACATACACTTTCAGGCATATGTGCTGCCAGAGCCATCATGTTGCATGGTAGCTGAAAATGGCTTGGGCGCTGAACTTGTCTGTGGATGTGGAGTTGTTAGCGCCTGGACTGAGGATCTGCATCCTTGTTTTGTGTGGGTGCTCAACATGCTTGATTGCATCATCCTGGGCTCCATGGACATTGGACAAGAAGTGACCAAACAGGGTTTCCCTCTAGATCTGCTCCACAAGCTGATGGTATGTGAAGTGAATGAGCCAAGTGGAGTCGTTTTGGCACTGGAAGACCCCTGCTGGCCAATTCGAATATTGCCATTCACCCACACACTCAGTTCCCCAGGCATCACATACACTTTCAGGCATATGTGCTGCCAGAGCCATCATGTTGCATGGTAGCTGAAAATGGCTTGGGCGCTGAACTTGTCTCTGGATGTGGAGTTGTTAGCGCCTGGACTGAGGATCTGCATCCTTGTTTTGTGTGGGTGCTCAACATGCTTGATTGCATCATCCTGGGCTCCATGGACATTGGACAAGAAGTGACCAAACAGGGTTTCCCTCTAGATCTGCTCCACAAGCTGATGGTATGTGAAGTGAATGAGCCAAGTGGAGTCGTTTTGGCACTGGAAGACCCCTGCTGGCCAATTCGAATATTGCCATTCACCCACACACTCAGTTCCCCAGGCATCACATACACTTTCAGGCATATGTGCTGCCAGAGCCATCATGTTGCATGGTAGCTGAAAATGGCTTGGGCGCTGAACTTGTCTCTGGATGTGGAGTTGTTAGCGCCTGGACTGAGGATCTGCATCCTTGTTTTGTGTGGGTGCTCAACATGCTTGATTGCATCATCCTGGGCTCCATGGACATTGGACAAGAAGTGACCAAACAGGGTTTCCCTCTAGATCTGCTCCACAAGCTGATGGTATGTGAAGTGAATGAGCCAAGTGGAGTCGTTTTGGCACTGGAAGACCCCTGCTGGCCAATTCGAATATTGCCATTCACCCACACACTCAGTTCCCCAGGCATCACATACACTTTCAGGCATATGTGCTGCCAGAGCCATCATGTTGCATGGTAGCTGAAAATGGCTTGGGCGCTGAACTTGTCTGTGGATGTGGAGTTGTTAGCGCCTGGACTGAGGATCTGCATCCTTGTTTTGTGTGGGTGCTCAACATGCTTGATTGCATCATCCTGGGCTCCATGGACATTGGACAAGAAGTGACCAAACAGGGTTTCCCTCTAGATCTGCTCCACAAGCTGATGGTATGTGAAGTGAATGAGCCAAGTGGAGTCGTTTTGGCACTGGAAGACCCCTGCTGGCCAATTCGAATATTGCCATTCACCCACACACTCAGTTCCCCAGGCATCACATACACTTTCAGGCATATGTGCTGCCAGAGCCATCATGTTGCATGGTAGCTGAAAATGGCTTGGGCGCTGAACTTGTCTGTGGATGTGGAGTTGTTAGCGCCTGGACTGAGGATCTGCATCCTTGTTTTGTGTGGGTGCTCAACATGCTTGATTGCATCATCCTGGGCTCCATGGACATTGGACAAGAAGTGACCAAACAGGGTTTCCCTCTAGATCTGCTCCACAAGCTGATGGTATGTGAAGTGAATGAGCCAAGTGGAGTCGTTTTGGCACTGGAAGACCCCTGCTGGCCAATTCGAATATTGCCATTCACCCACACACTCAGTTCCCCAGGCATCACATACACTTTCAGGCATATGTGCTGCCAGAGCCATCATGTTGCATGGTAGCTGAAAATGGCTTGGGCGCTGAACTTGTCTCTGGATGTGGAGTTGTTAGCGCCTGGACTGAGGATCTGCATCCTTGTTTTGTGTGGGTGCTCAACATGCTTGATTGCATCATCCTGGGCTCCATGGACATTGGACAAGAAGTGACCAAACAGGGTTTCCCTCTAGATCTGCTCCACAAGCTGATGGTATGTGAAGTGAATGAGCCAAGTGGAGTGGTTTTGGCACTGGAAGACCCCTGCTGGCCAATTCGAATATTGCCATTCACCCACACACTCAGTTCCCCAGGCATCACATACACTTTCAGGCATATGTGCTGCCAGAGCCATCATGTTGCATGGTAGCTGAAAATGGCTTGGGCGCTGAACTTGTCTCTGGATGTGGAGTTGTTAGCGCCTGGACTGAGGATCTGCATCCTTGTTTTGTGTGGGTGCTCAACATGCTTGATTGCATCATCCTGGGCTCCATGGACATTGGACAAGAAGTGACCAAACAGGGTTTCCCTCTAGATCTGCTCCACAAGCTGATGGTATGTGAAGTGAATGAGCCAAGTGGAGTCGTTTTGGCACTGGAAGACCCCTGCTGGCCAATTCGAATATTGCCATTCACCCACACACTCAGTTCCCCAGGCATCACATACACTTTCAGGCATATGTGCTGCCAGAGCCATCATGTTGCATGGTAGCTGAAAATGGCTTGGGCGCTGAACTTGTCTCTGGATGTGGAGTTGTTAGCGCCTGGACTGAGGATCTGCATCCTTGTTTTGTGTGGGTGCTCAACATGCTTGATTGCATCATCCTGGGCTCCATGGACATTGGACAAGAAGTGACCAAACAGGGTTTCCCTCTAGATCTGCTCCACAAGCTGATGGTATGTGAAGTGAATGAGCCAAGTGGAGTGGTTTTGGCACTGGAAGACCCCTGCTGGCCAATTCGAATATTGCCATTCACCCACACACTCAGTTCCCCAGGCATCACATACACTTTCAGGCATATGTGCTGCCAGAGCCATCATGTTGCATGGTAGCTGAAAATGGCTTGGGCGCTGAACTTGTCTCTGGATGTGGAGTTGTTAGCGCCTGGACTGAGGATCTGCATCCTTGTTTTGTGTGGGTGCTCAACATGCTTGATTGCATCATCCTGGGCTCCATGGACATTGGACAAGAAGTGACCAAACAGGGTTTCCCTCTAGATCTGCTCCACAAGCTGATGGTATGTGAAGTGAATGAGCCAAGTGGAGTCGTTTTGGCACTGGAAGACCCCTGCTGGCCAATTCGAATATTGCCATTCACCCACACACTCAGTTCCCCAGGCATCACATACACTTTCAGGCATATGTGCTGCCAGAGCCATCATGTTGCATGGTAGCTGAAAATGGCTTGGGCGCTGAACTTGTCTGTGGATGTGGAGTTGTTAGCGCCTGGACTGAGGATCTGCATCCTTGTTTTGTGTGGGTGCTCAACATGCTTGATTGCATCATCCTGGGCTCCATGGACATTGGACAAGAAGTGACCAAACAGGGTTTCCCTCTAGATCTGCTCCACAAGCTGATGGTATGTGAAGTGAATGAGCCAAGTGGAGTCGTTTTGGCACTGGAAGACCCCTGCTGGCCAATTCGAATATTGCCATTCACCCACACACTCAGTTCCCCAGGCATCACATACACTTTCAGGCATATGTGCTGCCAGAGCCATCATGTTGCATGGTAGCTGAAAATGGCTTGGGCGCTGAACTTGTCTCTGGATGTGGAGTTGTTAGCGCCTGGACTGAGGATCTGCATCCTTGTTTTGTGTGGGTGCTCAACATGCTTGATTGCATCATCCTGGGCTCCATGGACATTGGACAAGAAGTGACCAAACAGGGTTTCCCTCTAGATCTGCTCCACAAGCTGATGGTATGTGAAGTGAATGAGCCAAGTGGAGTCGTTTTGGCACTGGAAGACCCCTGCTGGCCAATTCGAATATTGCCATTCACCCACACACTCAGTTCCCCAGGCATCACATACACTTTCAGGCATATGTGCTGCCAGAGCCATCATGTTGCATGGTAGCTGAAAATGGCTTGGGCGCTGAACTTGTCTGTGGATGTGGAGTTGTTAGCGCCTGGACTGAGGATCTGCATCCTTGTTTTGTGTGGGTGCTCAACATGCTTGATTGCATCATCCTGGGCTCCATGGACATTGGACAAGAAGTGACCAAACAGGGTTTCCCTCTAGATCTGCTCCACAAGCTGATGGTATGTGAAGTGAATGAGCCAAGTGGAGTCGTTTTGGCACTGGAAGACCCCTGCTGGCCAATTCGAATATTGCCATTCACCCACACACTCAGTTCCCCAGGCATCACATACACTTTCAGGCATATGTGCTGCCAGAGCCATCATGTTGCATGGTAGCTGAAAATGGCTTGGGCGCTGAACTTGTCTGTGGATGTGGAGTTGTTAGCGCCTGGACTGAGGATCTGCATCCTTGTTTTGTGTGGGTGCTCAACATGCTTGATTGCATCATCCTGGGCTCCATGGACATTGGACAAGAAGTGACCAAACAGGGTTTCCCTCTAGATCTGCTCCACAAGCTGATGGTATGTGAAGTGAATGAGCCAAGTGGAGTCGTTTTGGCACTGGAAGACCCCTGCTGGCCAATTCGAATATTGCCATTCACCCACACACTCAGTTCCCCAGGCATCACATACACTTTCAGGCATATGTGCTGCCAGAGCCATCATGTTGCATGGTAGCTGAAAATGGCTTGGGCGCTGAACTTGTCTCTGGATGTGGAGTTGTTAGCGCCTGGACTGAGGATCTGCATCCTTGTTTTGTGTGGGTGCTCAACATGCTTGATTGCATCATCCTGGGCTCCATGGACATTGGACAAGAAGTGACCAAACAGGGTTTCCCTCTAGATCTGCTCCACAAGCTGATGGTATGTGAAGTGAATGAGCCAAGTGGAGTCGTTTTGGCACTGGAAGACCCCTGCTGGCCAATTCGAATATTGCCATTCACCCACACACTCAGTTCCCCAGGCATCACATACACTTTCAGGCATATGTGCTGCCAGAGCCATCATGTTGCATGGTAGCTGAAAATGGCTTGGGCGCTGAACTTGTCTGTGGATGTGGAGTTGTTAGCGCCTGGACTGAGGATCTGCATCCTTGTTTTGTGTGGGTGCTCAACATGCTTGATTGCATCATCCTGGGCTCCATGGACATTGGACAAGAAGTGACCAAACAGGGTTTCCCTCTAGATCTGCTCCACAAGCTGATGGTATGTGAAGTGAATGAGCCAAGTGGAGTCGTTTTGGCACTGGAAGACCCCTGCTGGCCAATTCGAATATTGCCATTCACCCACACACTCAGTTCCCCAGGCATCACATACACTTTCAGGCATATGTGCTGCCAGAGCCATCATGTTGCATGGTAGCTGAAAATGGCTTGGGCGCTGAACTTGTCTCTGGATGTGGAGTTGTTAGCGCCTGGACTGAGGATCTGCATCCTTGTTTTGTGTGGGTGCTCAACATGCTTGATTGCATCATCCTGGGCTCCATGGACATTGGACAAGAAGTGACCAAACAGGGTTTCCCTCTAGATCTGCTCCACAAGCTGATGGTATGTGAAGTGAATGAGCCAAGTGGAGTCGTTTTGGCACTGGAAGACCCCTGCTGGCCAATTCGAATATTGCCATTCACCCACACACTCAGTTCCCCAGGCATCACATACACTTTCAGGCATATGTGCTGCCAGAGCCATCATGTTGCATGGTAGCTGAAAATGGCTTGGGCGCTGAACTTGTCTCTGGATGTGGAGTTGTTAGCGCCTGGACTGAGGATCTGCATCCTTGTTTTGTGTGGGTGCTCAACATGCTTGATTGCATCATCCTGGGCTCCATGGACATTGGACAAGAAGTGACCAAACAGGGTTTCCCTCTAGATCTGCTCCACAAGCTGATGGTATGTGAAGTGAATGAGCCAAGTGGAGTCGTTTTGGCACTGGAAGACCCCTGCTGGCCAATTCGAATATTGCCATTCACCCACACACTCAGTTCCCCAGGCATCACATACACTTTCAGGCATATGTGCTGCCAGAGCCATCATGTTGCATGGTAGCTGAAAATGGCTTGGGCGCTGAACTTGTCTGTGGATGTGGAGTTGTTAGCGCCTGGACTGAGGATCTGCATCCTTGTTTTGTGTGGGTGCTCAACATGCTTGATTGCATCATCCTGGGCTCCATGGACATTGGACAAGAAGTGACCAAACAGGGTTTCCCTCTAGATCTGCTCCACAAGCTGATGGTATGTGAAGTGAATGAGCCAAGTGGAGTCGTTTTGGCACTGGAAGACCCCTGCTGGCCAATTCGAATATTGCCATTCACCCACACACTCAGTTCCCCAGGCATCACATACACTTTCAGGCATATGTGCTGCCAGAGCCATCATGTTGCATGGTAGCTGAAAATGGCTTGGGCGCTGAACTTGTCTGTGGATGTGGAGTTGTTAGCGCCTGGACTGAGGATCTGCATCCTTGTTTTGTGTGGGTGCTCAACATGCTTGATTGCATCATCCTGGGCTCCATGGACATTGGACAAGAAGTGACCAAACAGGGTTTCCCTCTAGATCTGCTCCACAAGCTGATGGTATGTGAAGTGAATGAGCCAAGTGGAGTCGTTTTGGCACTGGAAGACCCCTGCTGGCCAATTCGAATATTGCCATTCACCCACACACTCAGTTCCCCAGGCATCACATACACTTTCAGGCATATGTGCTGCCAGAGCCATCATGTTGCATGGTAGCTGAAAATGGCTTGGGCGCTGAACTTGTCTGTGGATGTGGAGTTGTTAGCGCCTGGACTGAGGATCTGCATCCTTGTTTTGTGTGGGTGCTCAACATGCTTGATTGCATCATCCTGGGCTCCATGGACATTGGACAAGAAGTGACCAAACAGGGTTTCCCTCTAGATCTGCTCCACAAGCTGATGGTATGTGAAGTGAATGAGCCAAGTGGAGTCGTTTTGGCACTGGAAGACCCCTGCTGGCCAATTCGAATATTGCCATTCACCCACACACTCAGTTCCCCAGGCATCACATACACTTTCAGGCATATGTGCTGCCAGAGCCATCATGTTGCATGGTAGCTGAAAATGGCTTGGGCGCTGAACTTGTCTGTGGATGTGGAGTTGTTAGCGCCTGGACTGAGGATCTGCATCCTTGTTTTGTGTGGGTGCTCAACATGCTTGATTGCATCATCCTGGGCTCCATGGACATTGGACAAGAAGTGACCAAACAGGGTTTCCCTCTAGATCTGCTCCACAAGCTGATGGTATGTGAAGTGAATGAGCCAAGTGGAGTCGTTTTGGCACTGGAAGACCCCTGCTGGCCAATTCGAATATTGCCATTCACCCACACACTCAGTTCCCCAGGCATCACATACACTTTCAGGCATATGTGCTGCCAGAGCCATCATGTTGCATGGTAGCTGAAAATGGCTTGGGCGCTGAACTTGTCTGTGGATGTGGAGTTGTTAGCGCCTGGACTGAGGATCTGCATCCTTGTTTTGTGTGGGTGCTCAACATGCTTGATTGCATCATCCTGGGCTCCATGGACATTGGACAAGAAGTGACCAAACAGGGTTTCCCTCTAGATCTGCTCCACAAGCTGATGGTATGTGAAGTGAATGAGCCAAGTGGAGTCGTTTTGGCACTGGAAGACCCCTGCTGGCCAATTCGAATATTGCCATTCACCCACACACTCAGTTCCCCAGGCATCACATACACTTTCAGGCATATGTGCTGCCAGAGCCATCATGTTGCATGGTAGCTGAAAATGGCTTGGGCGCTGAACTTGTCTGTGGATGTGGAGTTGTTAGCGCCTGGACTGAGGATCTGCATCCTTGTTTTGTGTGGGTGCTCAACATGCTTGATTGCATCATCCTGGGCTCCATGGACATTGGACAAGAAGTGACCAAACAGGGTTTCCCTCTAGATCTGCTCCACAAGCTGATGGTATGTGAAGTGAATGAGCCAAGTGGAGTGGTTTTGGCACTGGAAGACCCCTGCTGGCCAATTCGAATATTGCCATTCACCCACACACTCAGTTCCCCAGGCATCACATACACTTTCAGGCATATGTGCTGCCAGAGCCATCATGTTGCATGGTAGCTGAAAATGGCTTGGGCGCTGAACTTGTCTGTGGATGTGGAGTTGTTAGCGCCTGGACTGAGGATCTGCATCCTTGTTTTGTGTGGGTGCTCAACATGCTTGATTGCATCATCCTGGGCTCCATGGACATTGGACAAGAAGTGACCAAACAGGGTTTCCCTCTAGATCTGCTCCACAAGCTGATGGTATGTGAAGTGAATGAGCCAAGTGGAGTCGTTTTGGCACTGGAAGACCCCTGCTGGCCAATTCGAATATTGCCATTCACCCACACACTCAGTTCCCCAGGCATCACATACACTTTCAGGCATATGTGCTGCCAGAGCCATCATGTTGCATGGTAGCTGAAAATGGCTTGGGCGCTGAACTTGTCTGTGGATGTGGAGTTGTTAGCGCCTGGACTGAGGATCTGCATCCTTGTTTTGTGTGGGTGCTCAACATGCTTGATTGCATCATCCTGGGCTCCATGGACATTGGACAAGAAGTGACCAAACAGGGTTTCCCTCTAGATCTGCTCCACAAGCTGATGGTATGTGAAGTGAATGAGCCAAGTGGAGTCGTTTTGGCACTGGAAGACCCCTGCTGGCCAATTCGAATATTGCCATTCACCCACACACTCAGTTCCCCAGGCATCACATACACTTTCAGGCATATGTGCTGCCAGAGCCATCATGTTGCATGGTAGCTGAAAATGGCTTGGGCGCTGAACTTGTCTCTGGATGTGGAGTTGTTAGCGCCTGGACTGAGGATCTGCATCCTTGTTTTGTGTGGGTGCTCAACATGCTTGATTGCATCATCCTGGGCTCCATGGACATTGGACAAGAAGTGACCAAACAGGGTTTCCCTCTAGATCTGCTCCACAAGCTGATGGTATGTGAAGTGAATGAGCCAAGTGGAGTCGTTTTGGCACTGGAAGACCCCTGCTGGCCAATTCGAATATTGCCATTCACCCACACACTCAGTTCCCCAGGCATCACATACACTTTCAGGCATATGTGCTGCCAGAGCCATCATGTTGCATGGTAGCTGAAAATGGCTTGGGCGCTGAACTTGTCTGTGGATGTGGAGTTGTTAGCGCCTGGACTGAGGATCTGCATCCTTGTTTTGTGTGGGTGCTCAACATGCTTGATTGCATCATCCTGGGCTCCATGGACATTGGACAAGAAGTGACCAAACAGGGTTTCCCTCTAGATCTGCTCCACAAGCTGATGGTATGTGAAGTGAATGAGCCAAGTGGAGTCGTTTTGGCACTGGAAGACCCCTGCTGGCCAATTCGAATATTGCCATTCACCCACACACTCAGTTCCCCAGGCATCACATACACTTTCAGGCATATGTGCTGCCAGAGCCATCATGTTGCATGGTAGCTGAAAATGGCTTGGGCGCTGAACTTGTCTGTGGATGTGGAGTTGTTAGCGCCTGGACTGAGGATCTGCATCCTTGTTTTGTGTGGGTGCTCAACATGCTTGATTGCATCATCCTGGGCTCCATGGACATTGGACAAGAAGTGACCAAACAGGGTTTCCCTCTAGATCTGCTCCACAAGCTGATGGTATGTGAAGTGAATGAGCCAAGTGGAGTGGTTTTGGCACTGGAAGACCCCTGCTGGCCAATTCGAATATTGCCATTCACCCACACACTCAGTTCCCCAGGCATCACATACACTTTCAGGCATATGTGCTGCCAGAGCCATCATGTTGCATGGTAGCTGAAAATGGCTTGGGCGCTGAACTTGTCTGTGGATGTGGAGTTGTTAGCGCCTGGACTGAGGATCTGCATCCTTGTTTTGTGTGGGTGCTCAACATGCTTGATTGCATCATCCTGGGCTCCATGGACATTGGACAAGAAGTGACCAAACAGGGTTTCCCTCTAGATCTGCTCCACAAGCTGATGGTATGTGAAGTGAATGAGCCAAGTGGAGTCGTTTTGGCACTGGAAGACCCCTGCTGGCCAATTCGAATATTGCCATTCACCCACACACTCAGTTCCCCAGGCATCACATACACTTTCAGGCATATGTGCTGCCAGAGCCATCATGTTGCATGGTAGCTGAAAATGGCTTGGGCGCTGAACTTGTCTGTGGATGTGGAGTTGTTAGCGCCTGGACTGAGGATCTGCATCCTTGTTTTGTGTGGGTGCTCAACATGCTTGATTGCATCATCCTGGGCTCCATGGACATTGGACAAGAAGTGACCAAACAGGGTTTCCCTCTAGATCTGCTCCACAAGCTGATGGTATGTGAAGTGAATGAGCCAAGTGGAGTCGTTTTGGCACTGGAAGACCCCTGCTGGCCAATTCGAATATTGCCATTCACCCACACACTCAGTTCCCCAGGCATCACATACACTTTCAGGCATATGTGCTGCCAGAGCCATCATGTTGCATGGTAGCTGAAAATGGCTTGGGCGCTGAACTTGTCTCTGGATGTGGAGTTGTTAGCGCCTGGACTGAGGATCTGCATCCTTGTTTTGTGTGGGTGCTCAACATGCTTGATTGCATCATCCTGGGCTCCATGGACATTGGACAAGAAGTGACCAAACAGGGTTTCCCTCTAGATCTGCTCCACAAGCTGATGGTTTGTGAAGTGAATGAGCCAAGTGGAGTCGTTTTGGCACTGGAAGACCCCTGCTGGCCAATTCGAATATTGCCATTCACCCACACACTCAGTTCCCCAGGCATCACATACACTTTCAGGCATATGTGCTGCCAGAGCCATCATGTTGCATGGTAGCTGAAAATGGCTTGGGCGCTGAACTTGTCTCTGGATGTGGAGTTGTTAGCGCCTGGACTGAGGATCTGCATCCTTGTTTTGTGTGGGTGCTCAACATGCTTGATTGCATCATCCTGGGCTCCATGGACATTGGACAAGAAGTGACCAAACAGGGTTTCCCTCTAGATCTGCTCCACAAGCTGATGGTATGTGAAGTGAATGAGCCAAGTGGAGTCGTTTTGGCACTGGAAGACCCCTGCTGGCCAATTCGAATATTGCCATTCACCCACACACTCAGTTCCCCAGGCATCACATACACTTTCAGGCATATGTGCTGCCAGAGCCATCATGTTGCATGGTAGCTGAAAATGGCTTGGGCGCTGAACTTGTCTGTGGATGTGGAGTTGTTAGCGCCTGGACTGAGGATCTGCATCCTTGTTTTGTGTGGGTGCTCAACATGCTTGATTGCATCATCCTGGGCTCCATGGACATTGGACAAGAAGTGACCAAACAGGGTTTCCCTCTAGATCTGCTCCACAAGCTGATGGTATGTGAAGTGAATGAGCCAAGTGGAGTCGTTTTGGCACTGGAAGACCCCTGCTGGCCAATTCGAATATTGCCATTCACCCACACACTCAGTTCCCCAGGCATCACATACACTTTCAGGCATATGTGCTGCCAGAGCCATCATGTTGCATGGTAGCTGAAAATGGCTTGGGCGCTGAACTTGTCTGTGGATGTGGAGTTGTTAGCGCCTGGACTGAGGATCTGCATCCTTGTTTTGTGTGGGTGCTCAACATGCTTGATTGCATCATCCTGGGCTCCATGGACATTGGACAAGAAGTGACCAAACAGGGTTTCCCTCTAGATCTGCTCCACAAGCTGATGGTATGTGAAGTGAATGAGCCAAGTGGAGTCGTTTTGGCACTGGAAGACCCCTGCTGGCCAATTCGAATATTGCCATTCACCCACACACTCAGTTCCCCAGGCATCACATACACTTTCAGGCATATGTGCTGCCAGAGCCATCATGTTGCATGGTAGCTGAAAATGGCTTGGGCGCTGAACTTGTCTGTGGATGTGGAGTTGTTAGCGCCTGGACTGAGGATCTGCATCCTTGTTTTGTGTGGGTGCTCAACATGCTTGATTGCATCATCCTGGGCTCCATGGACATTGGACAAGAAGTGACCAAACAGGGTTTCCCTCTAGATCTGCTCCACAAGCTGATGGTATGTGAAGTGAATGAGCCAAGTGGAGTGGTTTTGGCACTGGAAGACCCCTGCTGGCCAATTCGAATATTGCCATTCACCCACACACTCAGTTCCCCAGGCATCACATACACTTTCAGGCATATGTGCTGCCAGAGCCATCATGTTGCATGGTAGCTGAAAATGGCTTGGGCGCTGAACTTGTCTGTGGATGTGGAGTTGTTAGCGCCTGGACTGAGGATCTGCATCCTTGTTTTGTGTGGGTGCTCAACATGCTTGATTGCATCATCCTGGGCTCCATGGACATTGGACAAGAAGTGACCAAACAGGGTTTCCCTCTAGATCTGCTCCACAAGCTGATGGTATGTGAAGTGAATGAGCCAAGTGGAGTCGTTTTGGCACTGGAAGACCCCTGCTGGCCAATTCGAATATTGCCATTCACCCACACACTCAGTTCCCCAGGCATCACATACACTTTCAGGCATATGTGCTGCCAGAGCCATCATGTTGCATGGTAGCTGAAAATGGCTTGGGCGCTGAACTTGTCTGTGGATGTGGAGTTGTTAGCGCCTGGACTGAGGATCTGCATCCTTGTTTTGTGTGGGTGCTCAACATGCTTGATTGCATCATCCTGGGCTCCATGGACATTGGACAAGAAGTGACCAAACAGGGTTTCCCTCTAGATCTGCTCCACAAGCTGATGGTATGTGAAGTGAATGAGCCAAGTGGAGTGGTTTTGGCACTGGAAGACCCCTGCTGGCCAATTCGAATATTGCCATTCACCCACACACTCAGTTCCCCAGGCATCACATACACTTTCAGGCATATGTGCTGCCAGAGCCATCATGTTGCATGGTAGCTGAAAATGGCTTGGGCGCTGAACTTGTCTCTGGATGTGGAGTTGTTAGCGCCTGGACTGAGGATCTGCATCCTTGTTTTGTGTGGGTGCTCAACATGCTTGATTGCATCATCCTGGGCTCCATGGACATTGGACAAGAAGTGACCAAACAGGGTTTCCCTCTAGATCTGCTCCACAAGCTGATGGTATGTGAAGTGAATGAGCCAAGTGGAGTCGTTTTGGCACTGGAAGACCCCTGCTGGCCAATTCGAATATTGCCATTCACCCACACACTCAGTTCCCCAGGCATCACATACACTTTCAGGCATATGTGCTGCCAGAGCCATCATGTTGCATGGTAGCTGAAAATGGCTTGGGCGCTGAACTTGTCTCTGGATGTGGAGTTGTTAGCGCCTGGACTGAGGATCTGCATCCTTGTTTTGTGTGGGTGCTCAACATGCTTGATTGCATCATCCTGGGCTCCATGGACATTGGACAAGAAGTGACCAAACAGGGTTTCCCTCTAGATCTGCTCCACAAGCTGATGGTATGTGAAGTGAATGAGCCAAGTGGAGTCGTTTTGGCACTGGAAGACCCCTGCTGGCCAATTCGAATATTGCCATTCACCCACACACTCAGTTCCCCAGGCATCACATACACTTTCAGGCATATGTGCTGCCAGAGCCATCATGTTGCATGGTAGCTGAAAATGGCTTGGGCGCTGAACTTGTCTGTGGATGTGGAGTTGTTAGCGCCTGGACTGAGGATCTGCATCCTTGTTTTGTGTGGGTGCTCAACATGCTTGATTGCATCATCCTGGGCTCCATGGACATTGGACAAGAAGTGACCAAACAGGGTTTCCCTCTAGATCTGCTCCACAAGCTGATGGTATGTGAAGTGAATGAGCCAAGTGGAGTCGTTTTGGCACTGGAAGACCCCTGCTGGCCAATTCGAATATTGCCATTCACCCACACACTCAGTTCCCCAGGCATCACATACACTTTCAGGCATATGTGCTGCCAGAGCCATCATGTTGCATGGTAGCTGAAAATGGCTTGGGCGCTGAACTTGTCTCTGGATGTGGAGTTGTTAGCGCCTGGACTGAGGATCTGCATCCTTGTTTTGTGTGGGTGCTCAACATGCTTGATTGCATCATCCTGGGCTCCATGGACATTGGACAAGAAGTGACCAAACAGGGTTTCCCTCTAGATCTGCTCCACAAGCTGATGGTATGTGAAGTGAATGAGCCAAGTGGAGTCGTTTTGGCACTGGAAGACCCCTGCTGGCCAATTCGAATATTGCCATTCACCCACACACTCAGTTCCCCAGGCATCACATACACTTTCAGGCATATGTGCTGCCAGAGCCATCATGTTGCATGGTAGCTGAAAATGGCTTGGGCGCTGAACTTGTCTGTGGATGTGGAGTTGTTAGCGCCTGGACTGAGGATCTGCATCCTTGTTTTGTGTGGGTGCTCAACATGCTTGATTGCATCATCCTGGGCTCCATGGACATTGGACAAGAAGTGACCAAACAGGGTTTCCCTCTAGATCTGCTCCACAAGCTGATGGTATGTGAAGTGAATGAGCCAAGTGGAGTCGTTTTGGCACTGGAAGACCCCTGCTGGCCAATTCGAATATTGCCATTCACCCACACACTCAGTTCCCCAGGCATCACATACACTTTCAGGCATATGTGCTGCCAGAGCCATCATGTTGCATGGTAGCTGAAAATGGCTTGGGCGCTGAACTTGTCTCTGGATGTGGAGTTGTTAGCGCCTGGACTGAGGATCTGCATCCTTGTTTTGTGTGGGTGCTCAACATGCTTGATTGCATCATCCTGGGCTCCATGGACATTGGACAAGAAGTGACCAAACAGGGTTTCCCTCTAGATCTGCTCCACAAGCTGATGGTATGTGAAGTGAATGAGCCAAGTGGAGTCGTTTTGGCACTGGAAGACCCCTGCTGGCCAATTCGAATATTGCCATTCACCCACACACTCAGTTCCCCAGGCATCACATACACTTTCAGGCATATGTGCTGCCAGAGCCATCATGTTGCATGGTAGCTGAAAATGGCTTGGGCGCTGAACTTGTCTCTGGATGTGGAGTTGTTAGCGCCTGGACTGAGGATCTGCATCCTTGTTTTGTGTGGGTGCTCAACATGCTTGATTGCATCATCCTGGGCTCCATGGACATTGGACAAGAAGTGACCAAACAGGGTTTCCCTCTAGATCTGCTCCACAAGCTGATGGTATGTGAAGTGAATGAGCCAAGTGGAGTCGTTTTGGCACTGGAAGACCCCTGCTGGCCAATTCGAATATTGCCATTCACCCACACACTCAGTTCCCCAGGCATCACATACACTTTCAGGCATATGTGCTGCCAGAGCCATCATGTTGCATGGTAGCTGAAAATGGCTTGGGCGCTGAACTTGTCTCTGGATGTGGAGTTGTTAGCGCCTGGACTGAGGATCTGCATCCTTGTTTTGTGTGGGTGCTCAACATGCTTGATTGCATCATCCTGGGCTCCATGGACATTGGACAAGAAGTGACCAAACAGGGTTTCCCTCTAGATCTGCTCCACAAGCTGATGGTATGTGAAGTGAATGAGCCAAGTGGAGTCGTTTTGGCACTGGAAGACCCCTGCTGGCCAATTCGAATATTGCCATTCACCCACACACTCAGTTCCCCAGGCATCACATACACTTTCAGGCATATGTGCTGCCAGAGCCATCATGTTGCATGGTAGCTGAAAATGGCTTGGGCGCTGAACTTGTCTCTGGATGTGGAGTTGTTAGCGCCTGGACTGAGGATCTGCATCCTTGTTTTGTGTGGGTGCTCAACATGCTTGATTGCATCATCCTGGGCTCCATGGACATTGGACAAGAAGTGACCAAACAGGGTTTCCCTCTAGATCTGCTCCACAAGCTGATGGTATGTGAAGTGAATGAGCCAAGTGGAGTCGTTTTGGCACTGGAAGACCCCTGCTGGCCAATTCGAATATTGCCATTCACCCACACACTCAGTTCCCCAGGCATCACATACACTTTCAGGCATATGTGCTGCCAGAGCCATCATGTTGCATGGTAGCTGAAAATGGCTTGGGCGCTGAACTTGTCTGTGGATGTGGAGTTGTTAGCGCCTGGACTGAGGATCTGCATCCTTGTTTTGTGTGGGTGCTCAACATGCTTGATTGCATCATCCTGGGCTCCATGGACATTGGACAAGAAGTGACCAAACAGGGTTTCCTCTAGATCTGCTCCACAAGCTGATGGTATGTGAAGTGAATGAGCCAAGTGGAGTGGTTTTGGCACTGGAAGACCCCTGCTGGCCAATTCGAATATTGCCATTCACCCACACACTCAGTTCCCCAGGCATCACATACACTTTCAGGCATATGTGCTGCCAGAGCCATCATGTTGCATGGTAGCTGAAAATGGCTTGGGCGCTGAACTTGTCTCTGGATGTGGAGTTGTTAGCGCCTGGACTGAGGATCTGCATCCTTGTTTTGTGTGGGTGCTCACATGCTTGATTGCATCATCCTG
Source organism: Ochotona curzoniae (assembly GCF_017591425.1). Classification (NCBI taxonomy): domain Eukaryota; kingdom Metazoa; phylum Chordata; class Mammalia; order Lagomorpha; family Ochotonidae; genus Ochotona; species Ochotona curzoniae. The sequence goes on from NW_024466041.1 coordinate 33,688, forward strand.
GGCTCCATGGACATTGGACAAGAAGTGACCAAACAGGGTTTCCCTCTAGATCTGCTCCACAAGCTGATGGTATGTGAAGTGAATGAGCCAAGTGGAGTCGTTTTGGCACTGGAAGACCCCTGCTGGCCAATTCGAATATTGCCATTCACCCACACACTCAGTTCCCCAGGCATCACATACACTTTCAGGCATATGTGCTGCCAGAGCCATTATGTTGCATGGTAGCTGAAAATGGCTTGGGCGCTGAACTTGTCTGTGGATGTGGAGTTGTTAGCGCCTGGACTGAGGATCTGCATCCTTGTTTTGTGTGGGTGCTCAACATGCTTGATTGCATCATCCTGGGCTCCATGACATTGGACAAGAAGTGACCAAACAGGGTTTCCCTCTAGATCTGCTCCACAAGCTGATGGTATGTGAAGTGAATGAGCCAAGTGGAGTCGTTTTGGCACTGGAAGAACCCTGCTGGCCAATTCGAATATTGCCATTCACCCACACACTCAGTTCCCCAGGCATCACATACACTTTCAGGCATATGTGCTGCCAGAGCCCTCATGTTGCATGGTAGCTGAAAATGGCTTGGGCGCTGAACTTGTCTCTGGATGTGGGAGTTGTTAGCGCCTGGACTGAGGATCTGCATCCTTGTTTTGTGTGGGTGCTCAACATGCTTGATTGCATCATCCTGGGCTCCATGGACATTGGACAAGAAGTGACCAAACAGGGTTTCCCTCTAGATCTGCTCCACAAGCTGATGGTATGTGAAGTGAATGAGCCAAGTGGAGTCGTTTTGGCACTGGAAGATTGTGCCTGCAAATTCGAATATTGCCATTCACCCACACACTCAGTTCCCCAGGCATCACATACACTTTCAGGCATATGTGCTGCCAGAGCCATCATGTTGCATGGTAGCTGAAAATGGCTTGGGCGCTGAACTTGTCTGTGGATGTGGAGTTGTTAGCGCCTGGACTGAGGATCTGCATCCTTGTTTTGTGTGGG
>NW_024466042.1:0-11969 GCF_017591425.1 Ochotona curzoniae
GCAGCCTTCCGAGTGGGCGTGAAGGCTGCTGGTTGCATTGCGGGAGACAGGCTTGATCGGGCTTGAGGACCCCGGCCGCCATCTGCCGGGGTCCACGTCCCCGCGCACCGGCCCCGCCCCTCTTCCCGGCCCGGGCTTGGGTCTAGCCACGCCCCTAGCGCGACTGGCCCGGGGGTCGGGTCGCTGTTGGTTGCATTGCTGGAGACAGGCTTGATCGGGCTTGAGGACCCCGGCCGCCATCTGCCGGGGCTCACGTCCCCGCGCACCGGCCCGACCCCTCTTCCCGTCCCGGGCTTGGGTCTAGCCACGCCCCTAGCGCCACTGGCCCGGGGGTCGGGTCGCTGTACCTGGGTTACCACGCGAGGCCCGAAAAGGGCCACGCGTGGGGGTCCAGCCTCCCCGAAGCAGCCTTCCGAGTGGGCGTGAAGGCTGCTGGTTGCATTGCGGGAGACAGGCTTGATCGGGCTTGAGGACCCCGGCCGCCATCTGCCGGGGGCCACGTCCCCGCGCACCGGCCCTGCCCCTCTTCCCGGCCCAGGCTTGGGTCTAGCCACGCCCCTAGCGCCACTGGCCCGGGGGTCGGGTCGCTGTACCTGGGTTACCACGCGAGGCCCGAAAAGGGCCACGTGTGGGGGGTCCAGCCTCCCCGAAGCAGCCTTCCGAGTGGGCGTGAAGGCTGCTGGTTGCATTGCGGGAGACAGGCTTGATCGGGCTTGAGGACCCCGGCCGCCATCTGCCGGGGGTCACGTCCCCGTGCACCGGCCCCGCCCCTCTTCCCGGCCGGAGCTTGGGTCTAGCCACGCCCCTAGCGCCACTGGCCCGGGGGTCGGGTCGCTGTACCTGGGTTACCACGCGAGGCCCGAAAAGGGCCACGCGTGGGTGGTCCAGCCTCCCCGAAGCAGCCTTCCGAGTGGGCGTGAAGGCTGCTGGTTGCATTGCGGGAGACAGGCTTGATCGGGCTTGAGGAACCGGGCTGCCATCTGCCAGGGGCCACGTCCCCGCGCAAAGGCCCCGCCCCTCTTCCCGGCCCGGGCTTGGGTCTAGCCACGCCCCTAGCGCCACTGGCCCGGGGGTTGGGTCGCTGTACCTGGGTTACCACGCGAGGCCCGAAAAGGGCCACGCGTGGGGGCTCCAGCCTCCACGAACTGCCTTCCGAGTGGGCGTGAAGGCTGCTGGTTGCATTGCGGGAGACAGGCTTGATCGGGCTTGAGGACCCCGGCCGCCATCTGCCGGGGGTCACGTCCCCGCGCACCGGCCCCGCCCCTCTTCCCGGCCCGGGCTTGGGTCTAGCCACGCCCCTAGCGCCACTGGCCCAGGTGTCGGGTTGCTGTACCTGGGTTACCACGCGAGGCCCGAAAAGGGCCACGCGTGGGGCGTCCAGCCTCCCCGAAGCAGCCTTCTGAGTGGGCGTGAAGGCTGCTGGTTGCATTGCGGGAGACAGGCTTGATCGGGCTTGAGGACCCCGGCCGCCATCTGCCGGGGGTCACGTCCCCGTGCACCGGCCCCGCCCCTCTTCCCGGCCCGAGCTTGGGTCTAGCCACGCCCCTAGCGCCACTGGCCCGGGGGTCGGGTCGCTGTACCTGGGTTACCACGCTAGGCCCGAAAAGGGCCACGCGTGCGGGGTCCAGCCTACCCAAACTGCCTTCCGAGTGGGCGTGAAGGCTGCTGGTTGCATTGCGGGAGACAGGCTTGATCGGGCTTGAGGACCCCGGCCGCCATCTGCAGGGGGTCACGTCCCCGCTGGTCGGCCCCGCCCCTCTTCCCGGCCCGAGCTTGGGTCTAGCCACGCCCCTAGCGCCACTGGCCCGGGGGTCGGGTCGCTGTACCTGGGTTACCACGCGAGGCCCGGCAAGGGCCACGCGTGGGGGGTCCAGCCTCCCCGAAGCAGCCTTCCGAGTGGGCGTGAAGGCTGCTGGTTGCATTGCGGGAGACAGGCTTGATCGGGCTTGAGGACCCCGGCCGCCATCTGCCGGGGTCACGTCCCCGCGCACCGGCCCCGCCCCTCTTCCCGGCCCGGGCTTGGGTCTAGCCACGCCCCTAGCGCGACTGGCCCGGGGGTCGGGTCGCTGTTGGTTGCATTGCTGGAGACAGGCTTGATCGGGCTTGAGGTCCACGGCCGCCATCTGCCGGGGCTCATGTCCCCGCACACCGGCCCGACCCCTCTTCCCGTCCCGGGCTTGGGTCTTGCCACGCCCCTAGCGCCACTGGCCCGGGGGTCGGGTCGCTGTACCTGGGTTACCACGCGAGGCCCGAAAAGGGCCACGCGTGGGGGGTCCAGCCTCCCCGAAGCAGCCTTCCGAGTGGGCGTGAAGGCTGCTGGTTGCATTGCGGGAGACAGGCTTGATCGGGCTTGAGGACCCCGGCCGCCATCTGCCGGGGGCCACGTCCCCGCGCACCGGCCCTGCCCCTCTTCCCGGCCCGGGCTTGGGTCTAGCCATGCCCCTAGCGCCACTGGCCCGGGGGTCGGGTCGCTGTACCTGGGTTACCACGCGAGGCACGAAAGGGGCCACGTGTGGTGGGTCCAGCCTCCCCGAAGCAGCCTTCCGAGTGGGCGTGAAGGCCTCTGGTTGCATTGCGGGAGACAGGCTTGATCGGGCTTGAGGACCCCGGCCGCCATCTGCCGGGGGTCACGTCCCCGCGCACCGGCCCCGCCCCTCTTCCCGGCCCGAGCTTGGGTCTAGCCACGCCCCTAGCGCCACTGGCCCGCGGGTCGGGTCGCTGTACCTGGGTTACCACGCGAGGCCCGAAAAGGGCCACGCGTGGGGTGTCCAGCCTCCCCGAAGCAGCCTTCCGAGTGGGCGTGAAGGCTGCTGGTTGCATTGCGGGAGACAGGCTTGATCGGGCTTGAGGACCCCGGCCGCCATCTGCCGGAGGCCACGTCCCCGCGCAACAGCCCCGCCCCTCTTCCCGGCCCGGGCTTGGGTCTAGCCACGCCCCTAGCGCCACTGGCCCGGGGGTCGGGTCGCTGTACCTGGGTTACCACGCGAGGCCCGAAAAGGGCCACGCGTGGGGGCTCCAGCCTCCACGAACTGCCTTCCGAGTGGGCGTGAAGGCTGCTGGTTGCATTGCGGGAGACAGGCTTGATCGGGCTTGAGGACCCCGGCCGCCATCTGCCGGGGGTCACGTCCCCGCGCAACAGCCCCGCCCCTCTTCCCGGCCCGGGCTTGGGTCTAGCCACGCCCCTAGCGCCACTGGCCCGGGGGTCGGGTGGCTGTACCTGGGTTACCACGCTTGGCCCGAAAAGGGCCACACGTGCGGGGTCCAGCCTACCCAAACTGCCTTCCGAGTGGGCGTGAAGGCTGCTGGTTGCATTGCGGGAGACAGGCTTGATCGGGCTTGAGGACCCCGGCCGCCATCTGCCGGGGGTCACGTCCCCGTGCACCGGCCCCGCCCTTCTTCACGGCCCAGGCTTGGGTCTAGCCACGCCCCTAGCGCCACTGGCCCGGGGGTCGGGTCGCTCTTGGTTGCATTGCGGGAGACAGGCTTGATCTGGCTTGAGGACCCCGGCCTCCATCTGCCGGGGGTCAAGTCCCCGCGCACCGGCCCCGCCCCTCTTCCCGGCCCGGGCTTGGGTCTAGCCACGCCCCTAGCGCCACTGGCCCGGGGGTTGGGTCGCTGTACCTGGGTTACCACGCGAGGCCCGAAAAGGGCCACACGTGGCGGATCCAGCCTCCCCGAAGCAGCCTTCCGAGTGGGCGTGAAGGCTGCTGGTTGCATTGCGGGAGACAGGCTTGATCGGGCTTGAGGACCCCGGCCGCCATCTGCCGGGGGTCACGTCCCCGCGCACCGGCCCTGGCCCTCTTCCCGGCCCGGGCTTGGGTCTAGCCACGCCCCTAGCGCGACTGGCCCGGGGGTCGGGTCGCTGTTGGTTGCATTGCTGGAGACAGGCTTGATCGGGCTTGAGGACCACGGCCGCCATCTGCCGGGGCTCACGTCCCCGCGCACCGGCCCGACCCCTCTTCCCGTCCCGGGCTTGGGTCTTGCCACGCCCCTAGCGCCACTGGCCCGGGGGTCGGGTCGCTGTACCTGGGTTACCACGCGAGGCCCGAAAAGGGCCACGCGTGGGGGGTCCAGCCTCCCCGAAGCAGCCTTCCAAGTGGGCGTGAAGGCTGCTGGTTGCATTGCGGGAGACAGGCTTGATCGGGCTTGAGGACCCCGGCCGCCATCTGCCGGGGGCCACGTCCCCGCGCACCGGCCCTGCCCCTCTTCCCGGCCCAGGCTTGGGTCTAGCCATGCCCCTAGCGCCACTGGCCCGGGGGTCGGGTCGCTGTACCTGGGTTACCACGCGAGGCACGAAAGGGGCCACGTGTGGTGGGTCCAGCCTCCCCGAAGCAGCCTTCCGAGTGGGCGTGAAGGCCTCTGGTTGCATTGCGGGAGACAGGCTTGATCGGGCTTGAGGACCCCGGCCGCCATCTGCCGGGGGTCACGTCCCCGTGCACCGGCCCCGCCCCTCTTCCCGGCCCGAGCTTGGGTCTAGCCACGCCCCTAGCGCCACAGGCCCGCGGGTCGGGTTGCTGTACCCGGGTTACCACGCGAGGCCCGAAAAGGGCCACGCGTGGGTTGTCCAGCCTCCCCGAAGCAGCCTTCCGAGTGGGCGTGAAGGCTGCTGGTTGCATTGCGGGAGACAGGCTTGATCGGGCTTGAGGACCCCGGCCGCCACCTGCCGGAGGCCACGTCCCCGCGCAACAGCCCCGCCCCTGTTCCCGGCCCGGGCTTGGGTCTAGCCACGCCCCTAGCGCCACTGGCCCGGGGGTTGGGTCGCTGTACCTGGGTTACGACGCGAGGCCCGAAAAGGGCCACGCGTGGGGGCTCCAGCCTCCACGAACTGCCTTCCGAGTGGGCGTGAAGGCTGCTGGTTGCATTGCGGGAGACAGGCTTGATCGGGCTTGAGGACCCCGGCCGCCATCTGCCGGGGGTCACGTCCCTGCGCACCGGCCCCGCCCCTCTTCCCGGCCCGGGCTTGGGTCTAGCCACGCCCCTAGCGCCACTGGCCCAGGGGTCGGGTTGCTGTACCTGGGTTACCACGCGAGGCCCGAAAAGGGCCACGCGTGGGGGTCCAGCCTCCCCGAAGCAGCCTTCTGAGTGGGCGTGAAGGCTGCTGGTTGCATTGCGGGAGACAGGCTTGATCGGGCTTGAGGACCCCGGCCGCCATCTGCAGGGGGTCACGTCCCCGCTGGTCGGCCCCGCCCCTCTTCCCGGCCCGAGCTTGGGTCTAGCCACGCCCCTAGCGTAACTGGCCCGGGGGTCGGGTCGCTGTACCTGGGTTACCACGCTAGGCCCGAAAAGGGCCACGCGTGCGGGGTCCAGCCTACCCAAACTGCCTTCCGAGTGGGCGTGAAGGCTGCTGGTTGCATTGCGGGAGACAGGCTTGATCGGGCTTGAGGACCCCGGCCGCCATCTGCCGGGGGTCACGTCCCCGCTGGTCGGCCCCGCCCCTCTTCCCGGCCCGAGCTTGGGTCTAGCCACGCCCCTAGCGCCACTGGCCCGGGGGTCGGGTCGCTGTACCTGGGTTACCACGCGAGGCCCGAAAAGGGCCACGCGTGGGGGGTCCAGCCTCCCCGAAGCAGCCTTCTGAGTGGGCGTGAAGGCTGCTGGTTGCATTGCGGGAGACAGGCTTGATCGGGCTTGAGGACCCCGGCCGCCATCTGCCGGGGGTCACGTCCCCGCTGGCCGGCCCTGCCCCTCTTCCCGGCCCGGGTTGGGTCTAGCCACGCCCCTAGCGCCACTGGCCCGGGGGTCGGGTCGCTGTACCTGGGTTACCACGTGAGGCCCGAAAAGGGCCACGCGTGGGGTTGCAGCCTCCCCAAAGCAGCCTTCCGAGTGGGCGTGAAGGCTGCTGGTTGCATTGCGGGAGACAGGCTTGATCGGGCTTGAGGACCCCGGCCGCCATCTGCCGGGGGTCACGTCCCCGCGCACCGGCCCCGCCCTCTTCCCGGCCCGGGCTTGGGTCTAGCCACGCCCCTAGCGCCACTGGCCCGGGGGTCGGGTCGCTGTTGGTTGCATTGCGGGAGACAGGCTTGATCGGGCTTGAGGACCCCGGCCGCCATCTGCCGGGGGTCAAGTCCCCGCGCACCGGCCCCGCCCCTCTTCCCGGCCCGGGCTTGGGTCTAGCCACGCCCCTAGCGCCACTGGCCCGGGGGTTGGGTCGCTGTACCTGGGTTACCACGCGAGGCCCGAAAAGGGCCACGCGTGGGGGTCCAGCCTCCCCGAAGCAGCCTTCCGAGTGGGCGTGAAGGCTGCTGGTTGCATTGCGGGAGACAGGCTTGATCGGGCTTGAGGACCCCGGCCGCCATCTGCCGGGGGTCACGTCCCTGCGCACCGGCCCCGCCCCTCTTCCCGGCCCGGGCTTGGGTCTAGCCACGCCCCTAGCGCCACTGGCCCGGGGGTCGGGTCGCTGTTGGTTGCATTGCTGGAGACAGGCTTGATCGGGCTTGAGGACCGCGGCCGCCATCTGCCGGGGCTCACGTCCCCGCGCACCGGCCCGACCCCTCTTCCCGTCCCGGGCTTGGGTCTAGCCACGCCCCTAGCGCCACTGGCCCGGGGGTCGGGTCGCTGTACCCGGGTTACCACGCGAGGCCCGAAATGGGCCACACGTGGGGGCTCCAGCCTCCCCGAAGCAGCCTTCCGAGTGGGCGTGAAGGCTGCTGGTTGCATTGCGGGAGACAGGCTTGATCAGGCTTGAGGACCCCGGCCGCCATCTGCCGGGGGTCACGTCCCCGCGCACCGGCCCCGCCCTTCTTCCCGGCCCGCACATGGGTCTAGCCACGCCCCTAGCGCCACTGGCCCGGGGGTCGGGTCGCTGTACCTGGGTTACCACGCGAGGCCCGAAAAGGGCCACGCGTGGGGGGTCCAGCCTCCCCGAAGCAGCCTTCCGAGTGGGCGTGAAGGCTGCTGGTTGCATTGCGGGAGACAGGCTTGATCGGGCTTGAGGACCCCGGCCGCCATCTGCCGGGGGCCACGTCCCCGCGCACCGGCCCTGCCCCTCTTCCCGGCCCGGGCTTGGGTCTAGCCATGCCCCTAGCGCCACTGGCCCGGGGGTCGGGTCGCTGTACCTGGGTTACCACGCGAGGCACGAAAGGGGCCACGCGTGGGTTGTCCAGCCTCCCCGAAGCAGCCTTCCGAGTGGGCGTGAAGGCTGCTGGTTGCATTGCGGGAGACAGGCTTGATCGGGCTTGAGGACCCCGGCCGCCATCTGCCGGGGGTCACGTCCCCGCTGGCCGGCCCCGCCCCTCTTCCCGGCCCGGGCTTGGGTCTAGCCACGCCCCTAGCGCCACTGGCCCGGGGGTTGGGTCGCTGTACCTGGGTTACCACGCGAGGCCCGAAAAGGGCCACGCGTGGGGGCTCCAGCCTCCACGAACTGCCTTCCGAGTGGGCGTGAAGGCTGCTGGTTGCATTGCGGGAGACAGGCTTGATCGGGCTTGAGGACCCCGGCCGCCATCTGCCGGGGGTCACGTCCCTGCGCACCGGCCCTGCCCCTCTTCCCGGCCCGGGCTTGGGTCTAGCCACGCCCCTAGCGCCACTGGCCCGGGGGTCGGGTTGCTGTACCTGGGTTACCACGCGAGGCCCGAAAAGGGCCACGCGTGGGGCGTCCAGCCTCCCCGAAGCAGCCTTCTGAGTGGGCGTGAAGGCTGCTGGTTGCATTGCGGGAGACAGGCTTGATCGGGCTTGAGGACCCCGGCCGCCATCTGCCGGGGGTCACGTCCCCGCTGGCCGGCCCCGCCCCTCTTCCCGGCCCGGGCTTGGGTCTAGCCACGCCCCTAGCGCCACTGGCCCGGGGGTCGGGTCGCTGTACCTGGGTTACCACGCGAGGCCCGAAAAGGGCCACGCGTGCGGGGTCCAGCCTACCCAAACTGCCTTCCGAGTGGGCGTGAAGGCTGCTGGTTGCATTGCGGGAGACAGGCTTGATCGGGCTTGAGGACCCCGGCCGCCATCTGCCAGGGGTCACGTCCCCGTGCACCGGCCCCGCCCTTCTTCCCGGCCCGGGCTTGGGTCTAGCCACGCCCCTAGCGCCACTGGCCCGGGGGTCGGGTCGCTGTACCTGGGTTACCACGCGAGGCCCGAAAAGGGCCACACGTGGGGGCTCCAGCCTCCCCGAAGCAGCCTTCCGAGTGGGCGTGAAGGCTGCTGGTTGCATTGCGGGAGACAGGCTTGATCAGGCTTGAGGACCCCGGGCGCCATCTGCCGGGGTCACGTCCCCGCGCACCGGCCCCGCCCTTCTTCCCGGCCCGCACATGGGTCTAGCCACGCCCCTAGCGCCACTGGCCCGGGGGTCGGGTCGCTGTACCTGGGTTACCACGCTAGGCCCGAAAAGGGCCACGCGTGGGGGCTCCAGCCTCCACGAACTGCCTTCCGAGTGGGCGTGAAGGCTGCTGGTTGCATTGCGGGAGACAGGCTTGATCGGGCTTGAGGACCCCGGCCGCCATCTGCCGGGGGTCACGTCCCCGCGCACCGGCCCTGCCCCTCTTCCCGGCCCGGGCTTGGGTCTAGCCATGCCCCTAGCGCCACTGGCCCGGGGGTCGGGTCGCTGTACCTGGGTTACCACGCGAGGCACGAAAGGGGCCACGTGTGGTGGGTCCAGCCTCCCCGAAGCAGCCTTCCGAGTGGGCGTGAAGGCCTCTGGTTGCATTGCGGGAGACAGGCTTGATCGGGCTTGAGGACCCCGGCCGCCATCTGCCGGGGGTCACGTCCCCGCTGGCCGGCCCCGCCCCTCTTCCCGGCCCGAGCTTGGGTCTAGCCACGCCCCTAGCGCCACAGGCCCGCGGGTCGGGTCGCTGTACCCGGGTTACCACGCGAGGCCCGAAAAGGGCCACGCGTGGGTTGTCCAGCCTCCCCGAAGCAGCCTTCCGAGTGGGCGTGAAGGCTGCTGGTTGCATTGCGGGAGACAGGCTTGATCGGGCTTGAGGACCCCGGCCGCCATCTGCCGGAGGCCACGTCCCCGCGTAACAGCCCTGCCCCTCTTCCCTGCACGGGCATGGGTCTAGCCACGCCCCTAGCGCCACTGGCCCGGGGGTCGGGTCGCTGTACCTGGGTTACCACGCGAGGCCCGAAAAGGGCCACGCGTGGGGGCTCCAGCCTCCACGAACTGCCTTCCGAGTGGGCGTGAAGGCTGCTGGTTGCATTGCGGGAGACAGGCTTGATCGGGCTTGAGGACCCCGGCCGCCATCTGCCGGGGGCCACGTCCCCTTGCACCGGCCCCGCCCCTCTTCCCGGCCCGGGCTTGGGTCTAGCCACGCCCCTAGCGCCACTGGCCCAGGGGTCGGGTTGCTGTACCTGGGTTACCACGCGAGGCCCGAAAAGGGCCACTCGTGGGGCGTCCAGCCTCCCCGAAGCAGCCTTCCGAGTGGGCGTGAAGGCTGCTGGTTGCATTGCGGGAGACAGGCTTGATCGGGCTTGAGGACCCCGGCCGCCATCTGCCGGGGGTCACGTCCCCGCTGGCCGGCCCCGCCCCTCTTCCCGGCCCGAGCTTGGGTCTAGCCACGCCCCTAGCGCCACTGGCCCGGGGGTCGGGTTGCTGTACCTGGGTTACCACGCGAGGCCCGAAAAGGGCCACGCGTGCGGGGTCCAGCCTACCCAAACTGCCTTCCGAGTGGGCGTGAAGGCTGCTGGTTGCATTGCGGGAGACAGGCTTGATCGGGCTTGAGGACCCCGGCCGCCATCTGCCGGGGGTCACGTCCCCGCGCAAGGGCCCCGCCCTTCTTCCCGGCCCAGGCTTGGGTCTAGCCACGCCCCTAGCGCCACTGGACCGGGGGTCGGGTCGCTGCACCTGGGTTACCACGTGAGGCCCGAAAAGGGCCACGTGTGGGTGGTCCAGCCTCCCCAAAGCAGCCTTCTGAGTGGCCTGAAGGCTGCTGGTTGCATTGCGGGAGACAGGCTTGATCGGGCTTGAGGACCCCGGCCTCCATCTGCCGGGGGTCACGTCCCCGCGCACCGGCCCTGCCCCTCTTCCCGGCCCGGGCTTGGGTCTAGCCACGCCCCTAGCGCCACTGGCCCGGGGGTCGGGTCGCTGTACCTGGGTTACCACGCGAGGCCCGAAAAGGGCCACACGTGGGGGCTCCAGCCTCCCCGAAGCAGCCTTCCGAGTGGGCGTGAAGGCTGCTGGTTGCATTGCGGGAGACAGGCTTGATCGGGCTTGAGGACCCCGGCCGCCATCTGCCGGGGGTCACGTCCCCGCGCACCGGCCCTGCCCCTCTTCCCGGCCCGGGCTTGGGTCTAGCCACGCCCCTAGCGCCACTGGCCCGGGGGTCGGGTCGCTGTACCTGGGTTACCACGCGAGGCACGAAAGGGGCCACGTGTGGTGGGTCCAGCCTCCCCGAAGCAGCCTTCCGAGTGGGCGTGAAGGCCTCTGGTTGCATTGCGGGAGACAGGCTTGATCGGGCTTGAGGACCCCGGCCGCCATCTGCCGGGGGTCACGTCCCCGCTGGTCGGCCCCGCCCCTCTTCCCGGCCCGAGCTTGGGTCTAGCCACGCCCCTAGCGCCACAGGCCGGCGGATCGGGTCGCTGTACCTGGGTTACCACGCGAGGCCCGAAAAGGGCCACGCGTGGGTGGTCCAGCCTCCCCGAAGCAGCCTTCCGAGTGGGCGTGAAGGTTGCTGGTTGCATTGCGGGAGACAGGCTTGATCGGGCTTGAGGACCCCGGCCGCCATCTGCCGGGGGTCACGTCCCCGCGCACCGGCCCTGCCCCTCTTCCCGGCCCGGGCTTGGGTCTAGCCACGCCCCTAGCGCCACTGGCCCGGGGGTCGGGTCGCTGTACCTGGGTTACCACGCGAGGCCCGAAAAGGGCCACGCGTGGGGGCTCCAGCCTCCCCGAAGCAGCCTTCCGAGTGGGCGTGAAGGCTGCTGGTTGCATTGCGGGAGACAGGCTTGATCGGGCTTGAGGACCCCGGCCGCCATCTGCCGGGGGTCACGTCCCCGTGCACCGGCCCCGCCCCTCTTCCCGGCCCGAGCTTGGGTCTAGCCACGCCCCTAGCGCCACTGGCCCGGGGGTCGGGTCGCTGTACCTGGGTTACCACGCGAGGCCCGAAAAGGGCCACGCGTGGGGGGTCCAGCCTACCCGAAGCAGCCTTCCGAGTGGGCGTGAAGGCTGCTGGTTGCATTGCGGGAGACAGGCTTGATCGGGCTTGAGGACCCCGGCCGCCATCTGCCGGGGGTCACGTCCCCGCGCAACGGCCCCGCCCTTCTTCCCGGCCCAGGCTTGGGTCTAGCCACGCCCCTAGCGCCACTGGCCCGGGGGTCGGGTCGCTGTACCTGGGTTACCACGTGAGGCCCGAAAAGGGCCACGTGTGGGTGGTCCAGCCTCCCCGAAGCAGCCTTCTGAGTGGGCGTGAAGGCTGCTGGTTGCATTGCGGGAGACAGGCTTGATCGGGCTTGAGGACCCCGGCCTCCATCTGCCGGGGGTCACGTCCCCGCGCACCGGCCCTGCCCCTCTTCCCGGCCCGGGCTTGGGTCTAGCCACGCCCCTAGCGCCACTGGCCCGGGGGTCGGGTCGCTGTACCTGGGTTACCACGCGAGGCCCGAAAAGGGCCACGCGTGGGGGGTCCAGCCTCCCCGAAGCAGCCTTCTGAGTGGGCGTGAAGGCTGCTGGTTGCATTGCGGGAGACAGGCTTGATCGGGCTTGAGGACCCCGGCCGCCATCTGCCGGGGGTCACGTCCCCGCTGGCCGGCCCTGCCCCTCTTCCCGGCCCGGGCTTGGGTCTAGCCACGCCCCTAGCGCCACTGGCCCGGGGGTCGGGTCGCTGTACCTGGGTTACCACGCTAGGCCCGAAAAGGGCCACGCGTGCGGGGTCCAGCCTACCCAAACTGCCTTCCGAGTGGGCGTGAAGGCTGCTGGTTGCATTGCGGGAGACAGGCTTGATCGGGCTTGAGGACCCCGGCCGCCATCTGCAGGGGGTCACGTCCCCGCGCACCGGCCCCGCCCTTCTTCACGGCCCAGGCTTGGGTCTAGCCACGCCCCTAGCGCCACTGGCCCGGGG